>NC_142684.1:137867575-138170606 GCF_056320005.1 Nelumbo lutea | reverse complement strand
TACTTGACCTACTACGAGACATTGGGAAGCTGGGGACCAAACCAACAGACACTCCTATTGATCCAAATCACATAATTAATGGTGTGGATGGTGAATTGGTAAAGGATGTGGGGAGATATCAAAAAATGGTGGGCCGACTTCTGTATTTGTGTATGAAACGACCAGATATTTCTTATGTTGTCAATGTTGTGAGTCAGTACATGCATGCACCTCGAGTTCAGCACTGGGAAGCTATTGAAAGAATACTTGCATATCTGAAAAAGCACCTTGGCAAAGGCATTCTTTTCTCAAATCATGAGAATTTGAAGCTAGAATCCTATATGGATGCAGACTGGGCAGGATGCTTAGATGACAAGAGGTCTACATCAAGAGTTTGTACCTTTGTAGGTGGAAACTTGATCTCTTGGAAGAGTAAGAAGCAAGCAGTTGTGGCAAGGTCAAGTGCAGAGGCTAAGTATAGATCCATGGCTCACGATGTCTCAGAACTTCTTTGGGTTAGATCTTTTTTGAGTGAGATTGGGGTGAAAGCAGAGAAACCTATGATGTTATAATGTGACAATCAAGTTGCGATCAATATTGCCCACAATCCAATTCAGCATGATAGAACAAAACACATTGAAGTTGATAGACACTTTATAAGAGAAAGGGTAACAATCAGAGAAGTTTGTTTGCCTTATATCTCTTCAGAGTTGCAGCTGGCTGATGTTCTCAATAAAGGACTGGCAAGGAACAAGCTTGAACATGATCTACACAAGTTGGGAATGTGTGATATTTACTCCCAACTTGAGGGGGAGTATTGAAGATTAATTAGTTTTATGATGTTTTTCTGAGTAGATGTTTTATGTTAGTTGTTAGATAGGAGGTAGGGACCACAATAGTTACGTGAGTCCAAATTTTATTATGTTTTCTGGGTGTTATATATGTTGTTTTATGTTTTGCCACCCTATAAGGGCATAGTTGTTCACACCTGAAGAGCCTTTCTTAACATTTTAAGAAAATTACAAATGGGCCCTTGAATAGGCACCCAAATACAAAAAAGGACAAAAGGACATAAATGCCCTTACATTCTCAACACTATGTTGTTAGTGTTGTGAGGCAATACATGCATGCTCCTCAGGTTCAGCACTAGGAAGCCATTGAGAGGATTCTTGCATACTTGAAGAAGCATCCTGGTAGAGGGATTCTTTTCTTAGACCATGAAAATTTGAAACTAAAGTCCTATAGAGATGCAGATTGGGTAAGTTGTTTATATGACAGGAGATCTACATCAAGGCTATGCACCTTTGTGGGTGGAAATTTGGTTTCATGGAAGAATAAAAAGCAGTCAGTTGTGGCTAGGTCAAGTGCAGAGGCTGAATATAGATCTATGGCCCATGGTTTCAAAACTACTTTGCGTTAAATCCTTACCGAGTGAGATTGGGATAAAAGTTGAGGAACTCATGATGTTATATTGTGACAACCAAGCTGCAATCAATATTGCCCACAATCCAATTCAGCATGATAGGACAAAACACGTTAAGGTTGATAGGCACTTCATAAGAGAGAGGGTGACAACCGGAGAAGTTTGCTTGCCTTATCTCTCCTTTGAATTACAATTAGTCGATGTCTTCACCAAAGGGGTTGCAAAGAACAAGCTTGAACATGATCTATGCAAGTTGGGAATGTGTGACATTTACTCCCAACTTGAAGGGGAGTGCTGAGGTTTTGGATAGATTTGTGCAGTTTTAGTAGTGTTTATTGTTTAATAATTGTTTAGATAGGAAGTGGGGACCATAACACCTTTGTTGGGTCCTTTTTCAATTGTTCTTTTAAGTGTTTTATGTAGTTTTAGGTGTTAGCCGCCCTATAAGGGCACATTGGTCTTTGTACCCTTCTTTGTTTTAAAAATATAAATAGCAATGAAGAGGGTGGCCAGATTATTGCTCTCTTTTCTTTCTCAAACCTCTTCTCTTATCTTTCTTCTATCTTTCTTTTCTTCTTCAAGAATTTTTTTTTTCTTTTACAGATTTTTCTTATTCAGCAGTTTTCTACTAAAATCATAGAAGCCATACACTCACCAATGGAACCCTTAAAAATAGGGAAAGATGATTTGATAGAAAATCCAATAAAGGGTTCTATCATAATCAAAGAAGAAAAGGAAATAAAAACAGAGCACATTTCCCAGAACCATTGATTGTAGAACCAATCCCAAAATAATAGGTTTTCTCGTCTTTCCCTTATGTCTCCATACCATTCTTCCTTTAGTTGTTCTCTTTCCCTTTTGTCAAATTGCTTGAATAACCATCTTTTCCTACTTACTCAAGAGTTAAAGTCTATTCTTAGTAGGGTTTTGTTTATTTTAAATTCTTGTTCTTCCTATAATTCTAGAATATTTATCTTAAAGTCAGCCTCTAAGGATTCATAAGAATTTCTATGTTGTCTATCATGTCAAAGAAGAACTTTTCTTCTGATATTAGCATATTTAGGCTTGGCTCTTCTTCTGATGACTCTGTGTCTCCTCTATCACCAGAGTCTCCACAGGTGCACAAGCCATTTGTGCAAGAATGTCTGAGAGTGTTCTTCCAAGAGTCTCTATGTCATATACATACACAATCAAGACCATAACATTTTTTTGGTTCCTTTTAACAAATAGAGTATGGCCAGACCGGCACTGCTTGAACCCAATTTGTTGAAGAGCCAAGTGAAATTTGTTGAATTAAGCCCTAGGGGATTTTTTCAAACCATATAAGGATATCTTTTAGTTTGCAAACTTTCCCTTCACACCCTTGTGCTACAAACCCAAGAGGTTGAATCATATACACTTCTTATAGATCCCCATTCAAAAAAGCATTTTTAATATCCAATTGATGAAGCTCCCAATCAAAGTTAACATCCAAAGATAGCATGTTCTGAATAGTGTTCATTTTAGCAATTGGAGCAAAAGTTTCTGCATAGTCAACCCCGTACACTTGTGTGTACCCTTTTGCAACTAACCCGGCCTTATACCTCTCAACTATTCCATCTGCCTTATGCTTCACTATGAATACCCACTTACACCCCACTGATTCTTTGCCTTCAGGAAGATCCACCAACTCCCAGGTGTTGTTTTGTGTAGAACACAAATTTCTTCCTTCATTGCATTTGTCCATTTAGGTATAGACAAGGCTTCTGCAACACTTTTAGGAACGGAGACACAACCAATGGCAGTTAGAAAAGCACGAAATGAGGTGAGATGTTTTCATAGGACGAGAAATGAGCAATAGGGTGCTTAGTAGGACACGATCTAACACCCTTTCTATGAGCAATTGGGACATTAAGATCATTAGTAGAATCATCAATAGCAATTGGTTCAGTAACATCAAGGGGAACAATGATACCTGGATCTACCTCCAAGGAGCCAAATGATGTTGGTTGGATGTACAGTTTCTCTTTTTTTTTTTTTTTTCTTTGAGAAAAAGTTAACTTTATTCAAAAAGAAGAGGTACATGAGCCAATATACACGACAGATAAACTCTCAGAAAATTACGAAGGCATAGAGCTATCACTAAAAAGAAAATCCCTGTGAGCACCAGATTTAGCTAGACTATCAGCTTCAGAGTTTAGCTCCCTCGGAATCCAGACCATGTGGGCATTTAAAGAAGCAAGAATGTCTCTCGCTTCAGCTAGGTAGTGAGCTAAGGCCCAAGGCCCACTGTTAGGATTAGAAGAGGTACATGTTGGATGTACAGTTTCTGGTTGCTGCTCCACACCCTTTGAACTTAGTTGTCCGTTACGATGCCTCAAAAAAACACGAAAAGGAGAAAAGTCAAGAATAAAAGGGAGAGAAACCTTAGGAATTTGCCTCTCCTCCTCCACACTATTCTACCCTTGAGGAGAGGCCTGGAAGAAAGGATTAAACTCAAAAAAAAAAAACACATCCATCGATACAAAGTACTTGTGTGTGATAGGATTAAAGCATTTCTAAACCTTCTCGAAGTATGGGTAATCCAAAAAAATACATGAGATAGACTTGGGGTCCAACTTACCCCGGTTTGAAGACAAATCATGAACAAAGCATTTACAGCTAAACACATGTAAAGGAATAGAAAACAAAAGCTGGGAAAATAGGAGCTGATGTGGGGCCTTGCATTGTAAGAGATGTGATGGCATGCGATTGATAACATAAGCCACAACCATCACAACATCAACCCAGAATCGTTTAGGAACATTCATGTGTAATATCATACTACGGGCAACTTCAATAAGACGTCAACTCTTCCTTTCTGCAACACCATTCCATTGCAATGTTTTGGCACAAGAGCTTCAATGAAGAGATCCATGAGATGTAAAAAATTCAAATAAATCATGATGAAAGTATTCCATCGCATTATCAGATTGGAAAATTTCTAATTCAACATGCAACCAAGTAAAAACCATGCAGTGAAAATCTTTCATAATTCAGGATACCTCTTCTCTAGAATGCATAGGATATATCCAAGTGTATTTGAATAATCATCAAAGAAGCTGACAAAGTGCTTGTATTTGTCCTCAGTGGATATGTTTACTAGACCCCAAACGTTAGAAAACACAACATGAAAAGGCAAAACAGATCTTTTATTACTTGAGGAAAAATTTGTTCTACAATGCTTCCTTCATTGACATGTTTGGCATTGCAATACAGTGACAAACGCAGACTTAAAAAGTTTAGGAAACATAACTTTCAAAGACTCAAAGGACAAATGACCGAGGCGATTATGCCATAACCACACTTGACTTTTAGTAGACTAACTCACTAACAAACTCATAAGACTCATAGGATCTGATATTGTAGGACCAACTTTATTCTCCAAAATGTAGAGGCCATCAACCATATCTCCCTTAACAATCATCCTTCCCGAGGTCAAATCCTGAAAAACGCAAGAACAAGGAAAAAGAGTTGCACAACAATTTAGGGATTGAGTAATACTACTAATAGACAACAAGTTAATAGGAAGTTCGGGAACATGAAGGGAATGGGGTAAAACAAGTCCACCCAGAAGGGATACAAATCATTGACCAGCAATAGTAGAGAAGGATCCATAAGTTAGTCTCACTTTGTCCCTACCAGAGAGAAGGGTGTAGGTCTGAAATAAATTTGACTTACTAGTATATGATTTGATGCCCCTGAGTCAATGATCCAAGGGGAATCTAGAACAGAGGGTAGACACATGGAATGCAGAAGCACATTTACCTGATGTAGAAGCAAAGGAGGTAGTAGAAGGGGTAGGAGCAGACCTATCATCTACCCAAGAGTCCTACCATACAGTTCTAAGTGATCTCTAAAGGACTTAATAATGTCTTCCTTAGGGTCAGAACCAACATAACGCTCTTGGGGAGTCCTAGTAGTCAAGTTATTTGATTGAGAATCTCATGTAGCAAGATTTACAGAGGTAAGCTTCTTTTGAGTAGGCTTCTTTGATGTATCTTGATTTTTGGTTGCCCATTTGGGCTTCCCAACAAGTCTCTCGGGTGTGTCTAGACCTTTGGAAATGAGTACACCACAGTTTTATCCTTATCATTTTTTCCTGATTCTCCCCTTCAGAAACATTCATTAGATTTCTTCTACTCTCTTCAGATTGAACCAAGGTATATACCTCCTGTACTGAGGGAAATCCACTACTTCCTAATATCTGCTGCACCCAAAGTACTTCATAAACTAGATGAAGCCTCAACAAGAAAGCAAACACTCGTTAATGGGAGACAAGATTTTTGTAGGCTTTAGCATCTTCATCATTCTTCCACTCAATGGTCTGATAATGTTGTAGCTCCTTCCATAACGAGGTAAGGGCTGAATAGTACGTAGATAGGCTATAGTCTCCTTGCTTACAAGTAGATGGTTCTGCTTGGAGCTGGTAAATCTTAGCATAATGTCTCTGTTGTGAGTAGGTTGCCTTGACTTGTTCCCAAATCTCACAAGTTGTATCAGCCCATATGAAGTTTTTCTTTAGATGGGGCAGCATGGAACCCAAAATCCATGACATAACCCTGCTGTTTTCTTGGTCCCATCTATCATGTTCAGCTGTACCAAATTCTGGTTCTTTAACCTTCTCATTTATGTAACCAGCTTCCTCCCTAGCCGTGACATACAGTTTAATTCCTTTGGAGCATTCCAAATAATTTAGTCCATCAAAGGGGGTTAGGTCATAGAAAAGTTCATGCTGTGATTGCTGCCCATCCCTCCATTAAGGTTCCCTTGAGAAGTAGTAGTACCAGAGGTTGCTGAATCTTCAGTAGTCATTAGACCCAATGTTTCACTGCTGATTTCCCCAAGGAAAAGACTGAGAAAATGGAGTTCTGTACTTCTACAGCACTGTTACTAGTACAAACCACAGGAACAGTGAACAGCACACCAAACGGGGACAACAGTACTTCAACCAACTGTGATTTAAAAAGGCTTCAAAAAACAAGTTCAACAGAACTGTAGGTCTGTAAACCCTGGCTGAATAGACATAAGCTTATAGCAAGGAGACAACCAGCCCCAACAACTCCTAACTGTGACATTCACAGCTATCACCACACTTAGAATATGAATGTAACAGTACATACCTGGAATAAAGTAATGATTCCACGACCCATAGTTTATAAAAATAGGTGCAAACCCTAGAGAATGTTGCTCACTGCATTCGGCTGTCAGCACAACAACACAGATCCTCATCTTGGTGCAACAACCAAGAGAGAAAAGAAAAAAAAAAGAATAGACCGAAAGGCTAGGTCAGTCTGAAGGAGTTTTTTCTTCTTCCAATCGAAAGGTAAGCTTCAGATGAAGAACACGATCTGAGAAGGTAAAGACCAGATCAATGCTCTGATACCATGTAGTCCAGCAAGGTAAAAATAAAATAAAGAAAGAAAAAGGAGAGAAGAAAGAGAGAAGAAAAGGATAAGAGAAGAGGAAGAAGAAGGGAAGAAATGTTCTACATCAAAAATTGTAACTGGCGGCACCTAAGCTGGTATTTATACTTAGGGAAACAGTTTATAACAAATAGAAAGGGGAAATACCAGAAATGCCCCTACGCTAGTGACATAACATAACATAACATAACATATTACAACAAATTTGATAAGCCATAGGAAGGCTCCACATCAAGGAAACAGGACCGCTCAATGAATATGAGTTGGCAACCACCTGCCACCTCCTAGAATATCATCAATAGAGAAATGCAGAGAAAAGTGTGAAGGCATACAAAGATTTCACCCAATAAGCAACCTTTAATTTATAGAGATATTTTCAATAAGGGTCTCCATTGAAAGGCTTTTCTCTTGAAAAATTCTTGCATTCCTCCCTATTTCTTTATCAATAACTAAACATTTTATTAATGTAAATTAAGAGTACATGTTGCAACCATCAGTGGAAGAGATAAAAATCTTTAAACTTTCCTTACAATTGTGCCCAACGAAATCTTACAATCAGCCATACTATTAGCAGTCCTTTGAACCCAACGAAATCTCACTTCCATCTCTCTAGATAGCCATAGAAACTTTTCCAGCCCATTTCTATATTGCCAAAGAGCCGCCTCCCCTCTTTGTAGCCACTCCATCACCAGCATTGAGTCTCCCTCAATAATTAGTTTGTTCACATTCATCATTCTTGCTCTTTGTAACCCTTTCATAACAGCCAAGACCTCTGCTCTTAGAGAATCTGCTACTCCAATAGGTGCTGAAAATAATGCAACCATAACCCCTCCCATCTCAAAAAATGCCTCCGATCCCTGAGGGTCCTGGATTTCCCCTGCTGCTACTGTCAAAGTTGAGCTTGATGAATCCTTCCATTGGGGGAGTCCAGATTGTGAGTCAGATTCTTTTTACTAGAAGTTCCTGCCACCTCTCTCCACTTACTCAAAATTTCATCTACTGAAACAGTTGAGAAGCTCTCCAAGGACTTGGCCCAATGAGTCACCTTGGTAGTGATACACTCTATTACTGCTTCTTGAGTTCTTTCTCTCCCTTTGAAGATTCAAGCATTTCTTTCCTCTTAAATGTCCTTAATACATTCTTGCATTTCTCTCTTGCCAAATGGACCATAACACCACAGTAGGGCTGTCAATGGATCGGGTCTAGGCTGGGACCAGCTCGAACCAGAACCGACCCAACATGAAATATCGAGGACCCATAACTAACCAGACCCGATAGGGTCTGTAATTTTTAGACCCAAAGCCGAACTGATCAGGTCTAACAGACCCGATTATAATAAATAAATAAATATCCATTTAATATATATTAAATATTATATATAATTTATTTAATATATATTAAATATTATATATAATTTATTTAATATTATATATAATGTGTATATAGCTCACGTCGGGTCTGAATCGGTTTGGGACTGGGTGGAACCGGTTCCAAACCAATAATAATCAAGACCCGGAACTGAGGTGGATATCCTATCATCAATACATCCTCCTTCCGGTACTGTGGCAACATTAGTTGTCATCGGTTTTCCTGTCTGACTGCCCTTCTTAAAATTGTTGTTATTCTTAAATCGGTCAGGAAGAAGATCAGGATGAAGCTCCCGGCAAGTGTCCTTCGTATGCCTCGGTTTCTTGCAATATTCACATACATGCTCCTTCTTCTCAGTTGGACCCTTCGGCTTTATTCCTGCATGTGCAAAGTGTTCCGTAGGTGGACTCTGTAACTGAACCTACCGCCTACTCTCCTCACTACTACCATAGCATATGCCTGAGCAAGAGTAACATCATCTTTGGCCAGAATATTCTGCCTAATGATGTCAAATTCAGGGTTGAGTCCAGTAAGAAATTCAAACACCTTGTTTCTTTCCACCAACTTCCTAAACATTTATGAATCATTCTTAGTCTCCCATGCAACTGTCTCCATAACATCAATTTCCTGCCATAAGGATTTCAGTATAGAATAGTAGATTGCCACACTCTTCTCCCCTTGTCTTAGGTTCTTCACATCACTTTTCAGCTTGTAGACTCTAGCCACATTCAACTTCTATGAGTAAGTTTTAGTAACATTGTCCCAGATCTCCTTGGCAGAGGAGATCTCTTTGGTTTTGACTTTACTGCCTGTGAAGTACCTTAATTTTCCTCTACTACAGACATAAATCCTTATAGACTGTGCCCAAGCAAGATAATTTGTCCCATCTAGCTTGATTGTGGTTACACCAGTCAAAACGGAATCTACCGAGACAAGCCCAGAAACCGGCACCTGCTTGAACTCACTTCCATATTGCTCCATTAATCAAACAAAAATAAAAAATAAAAAAACAGAAATTTGGTCCTTATAAACTTACTTGAAGTCAAACCAGTACCCAGATGCTTGAAAAGTAGAGTTTCACTGCGTCCGGATGTTGGGGAGAAAGAGAGAAGATGCAGTTGCTCCTACCGGAGCTTCCCAATCTCTTCCAAACCTGAACCGCTCCCTTTTAGAAGTCAAAAGACACCTCCCAAGCATAGAGCACCACACCCAAAGATTCTCTTTTACTTGTAACTTCAAAAATCTCTAATCGACTAGGGTTTTGGGTAGAAACAGTACAGCACCACTTCTTGGCAATATCCGGCCAAATTTACACTCTCCAAACCCTCTACCAACTAGGACAAAGATCCTCTGAACTATATAGAGAACCTATCTCTCCATACACTCTCTTAATCGAAGGGTGTATGGGAAAAGAGAAAGAAGAAAAGAAGGAAGAAAGAAACTTGCTCTGATACCAAGTTGTAAATCAGTCCTCTAAATATGATGTAAACTTGGGAAAAATTAGAGAAAAAGAGGAAGAAAAGAAGAGAACAGCAGTACAAGAGAAGGAAGATGGAGAAAAGAGGAGGAAGAAGAAGAAGAGTTCGAATATCTCTTCCCTCCCTTCTCTAATCCTTTTACTAAACTTCAATCTTAACATAATTACAAGTATACCCTTAAGTGGGCGGCCAACTATGCAGTAACATAAAGAGAACTAGCAAAAGAAATAACAGGGCCCATTAAGATAGGCCCATTAGTCAACAAATAAATAAAACATACTACAAGAAAAGATACTTGGGCCCATTCAGCCCAGTCTTTTTACAAAGGGTAATCTCCTCTAACAAAGAAAAGAATTCACCACCTTCGATAACTTTCCAATACCACAACCCTCTCCTCAACCCAAGGTCCCAAAATAGCCTATTATAAGAGGTTGAGACACACTGAGAATATTTTTTTCTCTTCTCCCTATGTAAATGTTTATAAGCCTTTTGCTATTTATTTTGAATTTCTAAATATATTGAGTTCTACCTCATCTTTCGCTTCACTAGCAGTTGAAAGTGAAATGGAATGTTGAATTTTCAAAAATTTGGACAAAAATCGTTTTATTGTGGACTTGTTTCACTTGAGTGTGTTGGGTGGAAGTTGAAAATTGTTGGGATTTTTTACCATTGTTTGGGTTTGATGAAAGCATAGTTTTCAAGGTGCCTAGGCGATGGATTTTTTCAAGTAAAAATCACATATCCTAGGGTAGTTCCCTAGGTTCCATTACCAACTTTCTTTAATAACTATCCATAAATTTCATAAGAAAATTATAAACTTCATGTCTAGAAAATCAACATATTTATGAGAAGAAAAAGAAGAAAGGAAAGAAAATTCAAAAAATATATGGGCTGAACCCCTATTTTTGTTATAGGAAAAGGAGAAAAGAAAAGGTGGAAGGAGAAGAAGAAGAAGATGATGATGATGATGATGATGATGTGGAAGAAGAAATGTGTTGATTAGACAAAATTTTAAGTTCTTCCCTTACTTATTGGTTCAGAATTTGAAGTCATTGAGAGTTCAATACAGCAGTTAGCAATGTTTGTGTTGATTAAACCCTAACAAATAAGAAAATAATAAAAATAAGTTAGTTTATAAACACAAAAATGAATATTTTTCTTTAATAATGTCTATTTTATTTATAGCCTCAAAAAAATAACAATATAAAAGTATTTTATTACACAGTATGCAAAACTGCTTGGAGACTGGGCGAGGCGAGCCTCCAAGGGCGCCTTGTCACCTAGGTGCCTGCCTAGGCGTCACCTTGACAACTATGGATGAGAATTTGTAGTTTTTTCTTGTTTTGGTGAGTTTGGGTTTGTAGTTGGTCCTTTTTTTCGATAAATTGGTTGGTTCTTCTTGTTAGTTTGGATCCTTGGGTTGGTGTTGTGGATGCAAATAAGTTTATTTCCTTTTTTTCTCTCAGGTGACTTCTGGTCACCTTGTGTTATTCCTTTTCTTTTAATAAATTTTATTTTATTACCAAAAATATTCATTCCACACAAGCACAAGCTTACTAACATTGCAATAAAACCTTATTTGATCAATCACATACTTACAGCAATATGCTATTTAGATGAATATTGCCTGATTAACAGTATACCAGTGATCAGGCTGATTAATAATGGTTATTACTTAAAAGTCCTCACAATCAACATAGTTGAATCAAGTATGCCTAGTGGAACATGAGTACATATTTTTATGTAGAATATCAGGTTAATTTGATATACCATTTGCTTATATGTATCTGTGCCAATCTGACTAAACAGCATAAATTCAATAACTATTAAGGTACAAAAGCAATAAGAATTGATTGGTTGGATAAATTATTCCATCCTCTACAAGGGTGCAGTGTGCAAAGAAATTTTTTCCTGACATGATTCCTCTTTTTTTAGGATATAGATAGACTTGCCTTCTCCTTTACAAGAACGTCAGAAGCAGCATCTGGTGGAAGTAAAGGCCAAACTGCTGGTTTGGGCCAAGGTAGCATGCTTAGTGCAGCACTGCCCAAAAGAGTGGAAATATAGTAATAAGTTGTTCAGTATTATGAAGCGAAATAGTACACTTGGACAGTAAACATCAGTACATCACAATAAAACAAATTTGCATTAGTAATTAAACTAAACCTAATTAAAAATCTAGTTGAGATGTTATAAGAGCATTCAAGTGCATCAGATCAGCAAGACCTTGTACCTGTTAGCAGGACTCCGTTCTATTTCTGTTCCATATCCTATTAGATATGCAAGCCTCATAAACTGTGTAATTCATATGGAAACGTCAGTAAACAATCTTAGTTGTACCGATATTGATTTAGATGAAAAAGTGAACTGACATTCTTGGCATGAATTACAGAATGAACAACGCCTTCAGAGTTCAGACTAGTGACAAACAACTGATTGGAAAATTTTGCACCAATGCATTCAGCACATCAGAAGTGGTGCCTCTGAAAATGTTGATCATTTTAAGATATTTATTCTCATCAACATTTGGATTTTGGTTATCCACAACGGTTAAAGATTCCTTTTTGCCTCATTGTAAGGTCATGCAGGACCAAAACCCAAATACACAATCCCCTAAGTACTCGTGAAACTCAAAGATATTTACCTTGACACGGCTTAGTGAATATAAATCGCCCTGAAGGCGGTAGAACTCCTTTTCAACATCAGGTGCCACAAGACCATCATTATAATGAGAAACCGTTGCACTGATTAAAGTCAAACATGCTGTAATCACCCAAACTTCCCTCATACAAAAGGGTAATATACTCTGCAGAGAACTCAATAACAAGGAATGAGAATACAACCACAAATTTCAAGATTGAAGCAGAATATAACAGCAATAAACTGAACACATGAACCAAAGACTATCACACACCTCATTAAGTGTCAATGCCTTTGAAAAGCTGACAATGAAAGAATAGCCCCTTGATGCAACTTCAACAGGACGGTTCAGCTTGAATAATAGCTACAAATTCCAACAGATGACACACAGTTCAAATATAAACAATATTGAAATGTAATATGCATTCCTTCTGGTTTAAGTCAAATCTTTTTCCTTTTCCTGTTTTCATTTTCAAAGAGAAAGGAACAAACTACAAGGATCTCTCCTCTACATTGGGGGCTGTGACACTTGGTCCCCTGTAAGATTTTTTTGGCATTTAACTAGCTTGCACATACATATAATGACAGCCCCTTCCATCACCATTCTGTAAAAAATGTTGATGCTGTACACCCGTGTGCATGCCACATGCATTGTTAGACATTACTAAAACCTTAAAATGCCCTTGTCCTGCTTCATAGCAGTATGACAATTCTGCTCTTCACCCATTTAATATTGCTAAAAGAGATATTTCTAGTCATGATCTTCTGACCAAAGGTCTAGACTATTTAACTCATGTCTCAAGATCAGCCAACTAATCTTGAAAATCAAAGTTATGTGCAATGGTTTCAAGTAATCTAAGCCATGGAAGTGATATGGTAAACAATGTACAAAATCATCCAGTTTTCAAAAAAATACAATGTAAATGATGTATCAAATTAACACAAACATATAGGCAATCACTTTTAAACTCAACCATTGAAATGATGTACCTAGATTCAACTAACCTAGGCCAGCACTAAAATGTACCAATCAACACAAAAATCTAGGCTATCAAAGTGGCCTTTTAGGGTCAACTAATCAATTTTGGTCATCCAAATAATGTAACAACATTTCAACTAATCTCAGTCATTCAAGTAATGTAACAACATTTCCAATCAAACGAGGCACCAATTAACCCAAAATCAAACCCAAGAACCCTATCATTCACTACACACAAAGTCATCCACCTACAATTGTCCAACTCCTTCAATGGGCCTACCAACAACACACCAACCAACTTCCCAAAATCTGATCATAGTTCATTTTCACCTTAAATTCCATGTAAGGAGAGCAATCATCATAAATCTTCATAATAACCTTCACAAAGTAAACACCACAAGAAGTTGTTTGCTTTCCTGTACAAGTTTGGAGAGGAAGAAGAGAAGAGAAACTGGAGAAAAAAGGGCGGCAGAGTTTCCTTGATTTAGCCAGTCCTAAAGCTTTTATTAAGAACTAATCATAAATCTCCATTGAATGTACATAAATGCCCCTGATTAATAACTTTACATGTTATTAACTAAAAATATTAATGGACCCAATAACTAAACTTAATGGGAAATAAAAGAACATAAACCCACACATGTGAGTCACTAACACTCCTCAAGCTGAGCATAGATATCTGTCACGACTAACTTGCCAAGTAGTCCATGAAACTTCACAAGTCAGCCCCTTAGTGATAATGTCAGTCAACTGCAACTTTGAAGGAGTGTATGGAATGATGCATAGATCTCCTAAAACAACTCTTTCCCATACAAAGTGTTTGTCCACTTCAATATGCTTAGTCCTGTCATGTTGCACTAGGTTGTTGGCAAACTTGATAGCAGCTTTGTTATCACAATATAGTTTGAGAGGACCAGAAATCTTCAACCCCAACTCAATCAATAGAATCTGGAGCCACAACAACTCTGCTACAAGTCTGTACTTCTACACTCGATATAGCAACCACATTTTACTTTTTACACTTCCATGTGGCTAGGTTCTCTCCAACAAATGCCTAATAAACTAATGTGGATTTTCTATCCCCTAAAGAGTCTGCCCAATCTACATTTGTAAATGCTTCAACCTCAAGTTTATCATGTTTTCTGAATGATATACCCTTCACTTAACATGTTTACAAATACCTAAGAATCCTCTCAGATGCCTTCATATGAGGAACTTTAGGAGCATGCATAAATTGGCTTACTACATAGACAACATAAACAATGCCTGATCTTGTGAGAGACAAGCATATTAACTTGCCAACTAACCTCTAGTATCCTCCATTGTCATGATAATCCTCACCTTCTTATTCATGCAATCCATGATTCTATTCTATGGGAGTATCAGCTAGTTTTCTCCCTGACGCATCTCCTTCAACAAGTCTAAAGCATATTTTCTCTAACATATGTATGCCTTCACTAAATTTTGCTGCCTCAATTCCAAGAAAATATTTTAAGGGTTCAAGATCCTTGATTTCGAATTCAAACACTAAAAACTTCTACCTTTTTATCTCATTAGAATCATTCCCAATCACCACCATATCATCTATATACACTATGAGAACTATGAGCATCTAACCTTGCCTTTGTATGAATAAGGTATGACCAGCACTGCTCTGAGCATATCCCAGCTCTGCAAAGTCTCTCAAACCAGGCATGCGGGAACTGTTTCAACCCATAGAGAGGGTTTTTTTTCAGGTTGCACACCTTCTGATGGAAATCATAGCCCAATGGGGGATTTTTAAACACTTCTTCATGCAAGTCTCCATTCAATAAGACATTTTTACATCTAGTTGATGTAACTCCAAAGAATAATTTGCATCCAAGGATAAAAAGGACCCATATGGTATTCAATTTTGCTACTAGAGCATATGTCTCTTTATAATTAATTCCCTCTTGTGTAAACCCATTTACCACCAGCCTTGCTTTGTATCTTAAAACCAAACCATCTACCTTATTCTTTACCATAAACACCCATTTACATCCCACGGTACTTTTTCCCTCTAATCCACTAGTTCTTAGGTTTTGGTTTTCAACGAAGCCTTCCTTTCTTCATTCATTGCCTCTCTCCACTTTGGATCAGACAACTTCAGAATACTTAGTAGGGACATTAATAGAACAGAGGGTAGAAATAAAGGAATAGTAGCTAGGAGACAAAGCAAAATAAGAAAACATAATTTGTAATTGGATGATGAGTAGTAAAAGAACGAGTAGGTTTACAGGAAGCAATGGGAAGACCAAAATCTAAAATAGAATGGGAAACAACAAGGTCATCAGGAATAAAATTGCCTAAATCAAACCAATGGGAGTCCGGTTGGTCATTGTCATAAGTTGGAAGAACCCTCTTTCCTTTCTCTAGAAGGAATTCAGCTCTTTTTGCTTTTCAAGGTTGGAAATTCCATAAATCAATACAAAAGCATCTACAAATCTCAGCTATGTCTATATGCAACTAAACTTCTTTGGTTGCACCTTAACCTCCGCAACAAAGCTGAAACTGGGACTTCTCTATGCAGTCCCTCTTCTAGATCTGATCTTAATCAGATCTCCCTAGTAGATGAATGTCTACTAACTTGAATCTATCTCTAGTAGAGCACAAATCACAGCTAAAAGGCCCCCTTGGTCCCTAAACCCAAAGGAGAAACCTAGGACTGACCTTCAAGAGATATTGATCAATTGTTGCTTCACACCAAACAATAAAGAACATACAAGGAAGATGAAGAGAGAGAAAAGAAGGAAAGAGAAGATCAATCCAAGCAGTAGACATATTTGAAAGTTTTGCCTCTCATACCATGTTAAGGAATTGTTCAACCCAAAAGCTTAAGCTTTTAGATGATGTCTCTGAATAGGTTTTTATTCTCTAAAATGCCCCCTAACGCAAAAGCCTATTGGGATTGAAACATGTTCAAGCCAAGCCCACTCATACCTTGTGCTGAAATTTAATTAATTATAATGGAGACAGTGAGGATCAAACATTAAACCACTTGGTCAAACTGGCTCTGATACCATGTTTGCTTTCCTGTAAATGTTTGGAGAAGAAAAAGAGAAGAGAAACTGGAGGAAAAAGGGTGGCAGAGTTTCCTTGATCTAGCCAGCCCTAAAACTTTTATTAAGAACTGACTATAAAGTTACAAGAATGTATATAAGTGCCCCTGATTAATAACTTAACATGTTATAGGAGGCATCTTTGGATATGAGCTAGGTGACATGGTGGCACTCTTCTTGGGTTCAATTGGCACTAGACTCTTTGAGGGCTGAAGTATTGGAAGTTGTGGAAGGGGTAGTCAAAGCAAAGGAATTAGGTGTGCAAAAGCTGATTCTAGAAAGTGACTCCAAGTGGTAGTTAAGTGGGTACAAAATAATGAGAATGGTTTATGGTACCAAAATGAATTAAAGAAGATAAGATGGCTATTTAGGGAAATGGATGTGTGAAGCCATTGGCTCAAAGGACCGGCTAACAGCATGGCTGATGCTTTGGCAAATCAAGGAATTGGGAGACTTCAATTGTTTTAGGGTCATTTTTAATTCTTGATCTTGGTGATAAGATGCTTTATCTCCAAGTGTATTGCACTACTCTTATCTTTCTTTAATTAATGAAAGTTTCAGTTATTGGTCAAAAAAAACCTAACATGTTATAAACTAAAAGCACAAACGGGGCCAATAACTAAATAAGAAATAAAAGAACATAAGCCCACACGTGTGAGCCACTAACAGAATTCATCAATATAATCACCCCCAAGTGTTGATTCCCCATCTTTGGCAGCCACCATCCTTCTCTAAAAATCAATGTCCTCTCAAAACTTTATTTTCTTTTCTGATTATAACAATCAAGAATTTTATTAGCTTGCTAAAAAAGAATTACAAAAAATAAATGTGCCAAGCACCCCTACTGATAGGCTACCTAACCCATTTTTACCGTATGTTTATTTGCTATCTTAGAATCTATTCCTATGGGGAACCACCCACCAAATAATATTTACATCCAGGAAGTTCAAATCATGGATCTATTACTATCAGCTGAAATAACTAACTCGAATTTAAACCAAGGCTGTCTAGCCTTAAAAGGAATTTGAGATGATAACTTGTGGAACAGTACAGTGGAGCTTCAGACAAACAACAGAGGTTTTTTCCGGTCTCTTAGGAAATAATTTGGACCTCGGTTCATATTTTACATTCATTCGACCAATAATATACAAGAATTAGCATTTTAATTTCCATACCTTAGACTGACAGGAAAACAGATACTGCCTGAATTCAAACTCTCTAAATGAATCATCTTGAACAATCTGTGATAATGGTTTGTGTCCAGGATTCAGAAGTGCTGCTTGATCATCTCCATGATCCACTCCTCCAAATTCCCTTTGTTTCATGGTTGGCGCATTAACTGCATTATGAGATTAAAATAAAGAGCCATAACAACCATAGACATGATCTTGCAAGGAACAATCATGGTTTTTTTTTTCCTTGTGTAATTCTGTTACTTTTTTTTTCTATTGGATGATAATGATAATTCATCAAAACCAAAAACAAAACAGCATATAAGGTATTAAAAGCCAAAAATGTAACAAGATACAAGAAAGGACGTCCTTAAAACCAGGTCTGAAGTCTGATTGCCCAAACAGCAAATGGATTTCACCAATGAATCACATATAGAAGAATCTAGTTGGATGGATTTTGTAATTCATAATAAAATTACAACTACTAATATTGCTGAGCTGCAGTTCATAACTTTATATACAGTTTGACATAAGAACAACATTAAGTGTCCATTTGGGAGGGATTTCACATAGTGGCTTTTAGCTTTGGGAGGTTGGCACCGCCCAGACAGTCCTATAAGCAATGATTGGTGAAAACCCCAGAAAGCCCAAATTTGCTGCTGCAAGCCAAAAAAAAAAAGGCTTTTTTTTTTACCAAAGCTTCAACCAAATGTGCTGCTGTAAGCCAAATGGGCCCTGAGTATTTGATAACCAAGGTGTTGTTTGACAAGTCTTTTTAGAAAGATCTTCCAGCAGCCCAGATGGCCAAAAGATATATTGAGCTTTTGGTGGTCTTGTCTTTAAAGACAAAGACTGTTTGGCAAGTGGCTCAGTCTACCAGGCTTTTAGAAACGCATTTAGAGGATGCTTATCACATGGAAAGACCAGAAAGCTTCACTTGAAACTTACTGGAATTCAGCGTTTTCGGTCTTTTTAGGTCTTTTCTATGCACATGTCTTCTGGTCTTACCAGCTTTTGGTTACCAAACAGAAGAAAGACCAATTTTCTTGCCAAAGCCTAGAAGACCACACAGAAAGACTTTCTAAACACCACCCAAGTTTTTTGTGTTTTACTCAATAAATAGAAGGGCAAAAGACTTAAAACATACCTCGAGTTTTCATAAATTGACTTAAACATACCCTAAGTTTTTCAAATAGACTTAAATATATATTATATGTTGACCCCAATGGACCAAAACAAACCCTCCATCAATGAAATGTCACATGTAAACTACTTAAAATTTTTTAAATCCTATTTTTGTCCTTTTTGGGTTAAATCCCAATTCCTAACAAATAGAAGCAAGAAGCAATTAGTGATGATATCCTACTTGAACCATCCTCTATTCCAGGACTTGTTACACCAAGCTGTGGAAGAGTTTGGGTTCTATCCTCCACTGGGTGGCCTCACAATTCCTTGCAATGAAGATGCTTTTATTGATCTAACTTGTAGTATCAATTGTTTTTAACTAAGTGAGTAACAAAAAAACAATATAAACTCTGCATATATATGAATTTATATCAGAACATACTCTCCGCTCACCCCATCTTTTTTTCCATTTATTTTCTTTTCTCTCAAAGCATGAAGGTTTCCAACTTGATGTAAATATTCATTTTACTTTTAATCTGAAATGGAAAATTAATCATGTACAAGAGGAGCCTCATCCCAAGTTCAATCTACATGGCAAAGTACCAGAACCTTGAGTGGTAAACCCAATCTTACCTGGCAGACAGGTTTCCAGAAACAAATGAGTTTACCTAGAAAGAGAGTACAAAATGACATTATTTCATAAAAAAGTTCCAAACAACGTACCCGTGCCAAGTACAACTCTTGTGAAACTAATAAGAAATTGTTTTAATAAATTAATTGAAAAACAAAACGAGATTGCAGTTTGAAATGAGTAATTAAATAATGTCGTCAAGTCTTCAACTAATTAATGAAAAAAAAAATCAAAATAAGAATGTAGTGAGAATGGGCCAAATGGGCCTTAGTATTCTTTATTTCTTTTAAGTAGTATTTAAAAGTTATCTTTCTTAGTTATGGGCCTTATGGGCCTTCTTTTATTTTTTTTAATTATTTCTTTAGTGTTGGCCGCCCCATTAAGGGCATCCAAGTAACTGTACTCAGAATTATTAATAAAAGTGATGAATGGGGGCTAGAGAGAAAGGTTTGAATTCTTCTTTTCTTCTTCCACAGCCTATTGCTGAAACTTCTTTCTTCTTCTTTCTCTCTCTTTTTTCTTCTTTTCCTGCATTATCTGAATTACTGTAGGTGTAATTTTCAACTTGGTATCAGAGCGGCTTCTCACTTACGACTTTTTTCTCCTTTCTTTGCCCATACATAGTGTGTATGGAGAACTGATCAGTTGATCAATCAGCTACTTATGCAGCCCAGTTAGTAAGGTTTTTGTAGAGTTTTGTGGAGGTTTTCCATCCTTAATTGATGTCCAGCAGGTTCTTGGAGATTTTTCCCGAAAACCCTAGATAAGTGGAGAAACCTTGTTATAGGTCGTAGAGACAGTTTGAACCAGGCGCTTGGGGATCAGAGGTAAGCCTTTTGATTTCTATTAGGGGCAGTTTTGGTTGGATTGAATTCTGTAACCTCTGGAAGGGGTAGTTGAAGCTTCTTTCTCTCCATCACTCAGGACCCTGTGAAACCCTAATTTTGGGGGGTTGAAAGGTTGTTCTTTGCTTAGAACAGTAAATCTAGCCTAGTAAAGCCCTAATTTGATGTTTGTTTGCATTTGTTTACTCAATGGAGCAAACTGGAGGAGAGACCAAATATTCCACAAATTCCAAGTTTGGACATGGGGGGATCAATGGAGAATCTTTTTGGGGTTGTGACTACTGTGAAGCTAGACAGGACCAATTATTTAGCTTGGTCTTAATCTATTAAGATACACGTGCGTAGTAAAGAAAAATGGGGTTATATTACCGGGAGCAAGAAGAAACCAGAGGAGGAGGATCCTACCTATGAAAGGTGGATGCAGGAACACTACACAGTAGTGGGATGGTTAGTGAATTCTATGCAACCACACATTAGTCAACATTACCTGTGGATGGAAACTGCAAAAGATGTGTGGGATAGTATCACAGAGACCTATTCCCAAAAGCTTAGTGTTGCTCAGGCCTACAAATTGAAGCATGATGTGAATAATCTTAGACAAGGGAAGAAGCCTTTAGCAGTCTACTTCTCTATGCTGAAATCTCTTTGGCAAGAGATTGATCTAATGGAGACTATTGTTTGGGGTTGCACAAAGGATGAAGAAACATATAGGAGGTTGGTGGAGAGAAACCGGGTCTTTGAGTTCCCCACCGGACTCAACTCGGAGTATGATATTGTAAGGCATAATGTTTTACCAAATGATGAGGTGACTTTGTCTCAGGAATATGCTATGGTGAGCAATGAGGAGAGCAGAAGACAGGTTCAATCTATTGAGCCGTAGGTTGATCACTATGCTAATGTCGGGATGAAGCTGAAGGTTAGCATTGGGAAGAAAGATGTTATCTGTGAATACTGCAAGAAGCCTAAACGCACTAAAAACACATATTGGAAGATGCATCCAAAGCTCGTTCTTGTCAGGTTCAAGAAAGAAAATGGTGGAAAAAGGGTTGAAACTAGAAAAAGTGGAAATGCAAATGTAGCCACCTCTTCACAAGGTGAACAAGGACAGGGTGGAAAGAAGTTAGTGGGAGAACAGCTTGCAACCGCCAAGGCTGTATATGAGAAGTATGGTCGAATCATCAATCACTTGGAGTTCACTGCTACAGCTCCTTCAGAGATTGTTCCTTCCTCTACATTTGCTCACTCAGTTATTCATGCCACTGCACATCATACTTCTATCTTAAGTACTCATAAAACCCCTTGGATAATTGATTCTAGTGCTTCTGACCATATGACTAGTGTTTCACAGTTATTCACCTCTTACCAAATTCTTCTAGTCAAAACAAGATATCCCTTGTTGATGGCTCCCTAGCCCCTATCATGGGAAAGGGAGACATTAAGACCTCTAATGCCCTGACCTTATCATTTGTTCATCATGCACCTAAACTTAATACCAATTTGCTTTTAGTTAGTAATTTGATTAAATCCATGAATTGCAGCATGACCTTTTTTCCTTCATATTGTGTTTTTCAGGACATGGAATCGCAAAAGGTGATTGGGAGTGGCCATGAGGTAAATGGGATCTATCTGTTAGACATGCCTGAACAGAGCCAAGTACAACCTAAGAGAACTGCATTTGTTTTAGAGTCCACTAGTCCTATTATGTTATGTCATAATCGTTTGAGTCACTTGTCCTTTTCTTCATTGAGTCAATTGTTTCCAGAGTTAATTAAAGGAATTAGCCTATCAAGTCTACATTGTTAGTCTTGTGAGTTCTCAAAGCATTGTAAGAGCACTTATCCTTCAAGTAACAAAAGATCAACTATTTCTTTTAATATTGTTGTGGGGGCCTTACCATTTACCATGTATGGGTAGGTATAAATATTTTATCCTATTTAGTGATGATTTTTCATGACATACTTGGATTTACCTTATGCGCTTTGGGGCTGAAGTGCCTAAACTAGTGCAACAGTTCCATGAACACATACTCACTCAAAATACCCGCATCAAAATATTCCGGTTAGACAATGATAAGGAAAATTTTGAGAAGGACCTTACCTCCTATCTTGAGAAGCTTGGGTTATTCATCAGAGTTCTTGTGCCCACACTCCACAACAAAATGGAGTAGCGAAGAGGAAAAACAAACACATTGTGGAAGTTGCAATGAGCATTCTTTTTGGTACCCATGTTCCTGTGAGGTTTTGCGGTGATACAGTCTTAACAACTACCTACCTTATTAACCGCATGCCTTCTCGAGTCTTGGGGTTAAAATCTCATTTTAGAGTCCTCTTTCCTGGTGTTGAGATTTTCTCTATTCCTCTAAGGGTCTTTGGTTGCACTTGTTATGTCCACATTCCCAATTCCAAAAGACCCAAGTTTGACCCCAAGGCTCAGAAGTGTATCTTCCTTGGTTATGCCTCCACACAAAAAGGGTATTGTTGTTTTGGTCCCGTTAGTGGCACCTGGTTTGTTTCCATGGATGTCACATTTGCAGAGCCGGTTCCTTTTTATAGCCATCCTTCTAAGGGGGAGAGATCTCTCAAGTTGTTTTCTTCATCCCTTCCTTTGCGAACTCCAGTTGAGTCTTGTGTCGAGCACTCCACAGTTACCCCCATTCCCTTGGAGGGATCCTCTCCTTTGAGGTCTTCTACTCTTGCTCCTCCCCCTCCTCATGCTAGTCCTCTAGTTGTTTCCACTCATCCTATTCTCCACAGGTGGTACCAGCATTAAAGGCTAAGGCAAACACAGGTTGATCCAACACCTCTAGTTGAGTCTCAAGCGCTCCTGATTACTGAAGAGAGGACATGTCCATCACCACCTCCACCAACACCCTCGTTTCTAGACCTTGACCTACCCATTGCTTTGAGAAAAGGTAAGAGGAAATATATAGCTCGTTATATTTCCAAGCACCTCTCCTACAGCTTGTTGTCCCCATCCTACCATGCCTTTCTAGCCTCTATTTCCTCTCAATCCATCCCAAAGTCTGTTTCAGAAGCCTTAGCCACACCAGGTTGGAGGGATGCTATGAGTACCGAAATAGAAGCCCTTCATAAAAACAATACCTGGGATATTGCTGACTTGCTAGTTGGGAAGGAACCTGTTGGGTGCAAGTGGGTTTTCACTATCAAGTATTGTGCAGATGGGTTAATTGAGAGGTATAAGTCCCGACTTGTTGCCAAGGGATATACCCAGGTATATGGGATAGATTACATTGACACCTTTTCTCCAGTTGCTAAGATGACTTCGGTGAGAGTTCTTTTATCATTAGTAGTGAGCTATGATTGGCCTCTGTATCAATTTGATGTTAAGAATGCATTCCCGAATGGTGATCTCATTGAAGAGGTATATATGTCCCTTCCTCCTGGTATATATGGCAAGGAAATGCAGGGTAAGGCGTGTAGATTAAAGAAATCACTTTATGACCTGAAACAATCTCCACATGCTTGGTTTGACAGGTTTAGGGCTGCTCTTGTTCTACTCGGCTATACTCATACTCAATTAGATCATACCCTCTTTGTAAGGCACTTTGGTGACATTTCTTATAGTTTAGGTAGATGATAATGTGGTTACTAGCAATGATACAGAAGAAGTTAGTGCTCTCAAAAAGTTTCTCAGTTCTGAATTTGAAATTAAAGATTTAGGGGAGATGCGGTATTTTCTGGGCATTGAGGTTGTTGGGTTCAAGGAAGGTATCTTTATTTCTCAACGGAAGTATGTGCTAGACCTTCTTACGGAAACTAGAAAACTTGGTGCTAAACCTGCCTCTACCCCTATTGATGTGAATCACAAACTCTCAACTAATGATGGAGAACTTTTAGCTGACAGGGGAGTGTTTCAAAGAGTACTGGGAAAACTTCTTTATCTATGTATGACTCGTCCAGACATTTCATATGATGTGAATGTTATCAACCAGTTCATGCATGCTCCCAGAGACACATATGGCTGCTTCAGAAAGGGTGCTATGATACCTTAAGGGAACCCCCAAGGGTATATTATTTGCTAAACATAGACACATGAAGGTAGAAGCATATACAAATGCTGATTGGGAAGGGAATGTGGATGACAGGAGATCCACATCAGGATATTGTGCTATGGTAGCGGGAAATATCATTTCATGAAGAAGCAAAAAAAAAAAAAAAAATCAGTGGTTGCTAGATCTTCAGCTAAGGCAGAGTATAGAGCTTGGCCATAGTGTTTCTGAGTTGTCATGGCTTAGATCTCTCCTTAATGAGATGGGAGTTTCATGTGACGAGCCACTGATGTTGTATTGTGATAACCAAGCTGCTATTAGCATTGCTCACAACCCAGTTCAGCACGATAGAACTAAGCACATTGAGGTAGACAGACACTTTATATGGGAGAGAATGGCTTCAGGAGAGCCTACCTTTCATTGCATCAAAAGAGCAGCTAGCAGATTTTCTAACTAAGGGAGTCCCAAAGGCAAAGGTTCAACATTATGTAAGCAAGTTGGGCATGACTGACATCTATGCTCAGCTTGAGGGGGAGTGTAGTGAGAATGGGCCGAATGGGCCTTAGTGTTCTTTATTTCTTTTAAGTAGTATTTAAAAATTAAAAGTTACGTTTCTTAGTTATGGGCCTTCTTTTATTTTCTTTAATTATTTCTTTAGTGTTAGCCACCCCATTAAGGGCATCCAAGTAATTGTACTCAAACTTAAGAGTTATTAACAAAAGTGATGAAAGAGGACTAGAGAGAGAGGTTCGAATTCTTCTTTTCTCTCTTCCCTTCTTTTCTACTTCCACAACCTACTGCTGAAACTTCATTTTTCTTCTTTCTCTTTCTCTCTTTTCTTCTTTTCTAGCATTATCTGAATTATTGTAGGTGTAATTTTCAACTAAGAACTTACTAGTCTTGGGAGAGATGGCTCTATAGAAGCAAGCGTGACATGATTGCCTTCATCGCTTCTATCTTTTTACCACTTTTCTGGGTTTTGGGAGTAGTTATGGAACTCCAAATTAAAGGAAAAATGGATTTAAATTCTGAAGCAGAAACCTCACAAAATTGTTGTTTATCTGCATTTCAAACCCCCTTGGTGTAGGCACACGGATTTGTCTAACCAAAATTTTATAGAGACAAGTAAGGTGCACAAGACTAAGAGAGGGGGATGATATACCAACCATCCACTATCTGAAAAATTCAGGGTATATTTTGAAAATTTGAAAGAAAATGAAGGGTAAAAGAGTCACAATGTATCTTTAAGTCTTTATTTTTCAAAAAAAAAAAAGTATCTTTGATTCTTTTTGAAAAACTCAGGGAACATTTAAGTCAATTTATGAAAACTCAAGGTATGTTTATGTCTTTTACCCTAAATAGAATAACGTTAACAAAGAAATGCAAAAACAGTAAATAACAACCAATAACTATTACCACACATTCCAGATTGCTAGTTAATTCCACTTAAGAAGTTTTGACATTTTGCTTCTAATTGATAAAGAGAAATTTTACAAAAACAGAAAAGAAGGATGCAAATGATGCCATGGCTTGTGTGCAACAAGGTGGGCCCTTAAACCCATAAAATACAGAGGAAAAAGGAAAAGAGAGGAAAAACCTGACACATCAATAAATGACTCCTCAAATCAGAACCAATCTACCAACTCCACCTTTAGCATGGCTGTCCATCATACCATTACTTGGCCTCTATGTCCAGCCAATGAGATATTTAAGTCTACTAGAGACCAGACCTCTGTAATCTCTAAACAAATCCCACATGTTATCTGAAGACTCATCCAACAATATCACAAGCCCAAAATCACCTTCCACAATTAATCTCTCAAAGCCTAATGATGAAGTGCAAGGCCCTTGAGAGTGCTAGAATGGCAGAACTTCTCTGCAATCCATATATGTAGCTCATATAAAAGGAAAAATATACTCCCTCACACAAGTTTCGAATGTTGGTGTCAGTGGAAATGTCAGTCATCCAAATATAGGAAACATGTCGAAAATATTGTAAGGAAATATTGTAAAAATTATAAACATGGTGGAAAGTGGAAACATTGTGAAATATGCAAAAATATGGAATGACATTTTAATAAATGATAAAAGAAGTGTAGGCACACCTTTTTAAATTATTATTTTGTTCCAAATCTTTAAACAAAGCTAAGAAACTAAAGTTATAGACAAATAATACATCGTGAAGTTGTCCTGTAAAGCTTTTTGATAGGAAACAGTAACTTTCAATAAAATAACTATAAAAACATTACAGAGGTTCAGCCCCATAGCTGAACCTTTTTGATAGGGCACTAGAACCCCAAAAGGCTTCAGAATTATAGTTCAGCCGAAAACAATCCAACTCTATTTACCCCTTGTCTGGACAACCATCAACCAAACTTTTTTTACCAATAACAGTAACTTTTCATTAATAAGGTAAGAAATAGTCAATTACAAAGGTGGGGAGAAGGTAAACTCTTAACTCTCCCCCAAAAGATACAACATTACAATGTAGCCCAAAGTAACTGATTCCTTCTCACCCCTTGTTTAGCAAGTGCATCTGCAAATGAATTGGCACATCTTTTTACCCATTGCACTCTCACCTCCATACCCTAAGTTAACCGCATGGAGTGTCTTCGTTCATTAATGTATGTCCACAATCTATCATCTTTCTTCCCTAACCAATTTATTACCACCGTAGAATCTCCTTCAATGATCAGTCCCATCAGCCAAACTAATTGCTGACCTCCTAACCCACTTAAAAGAAACATCAATCTCTCTTGAAAGGCTTCTGGTCTCCCCCCTTAGGGTCTGCCTGTAATTCCATATCCACAAAGCCTGATTAACCATCCTATTACCATCTTTGAATCACCTTCCACTTCCACTTGGCTAAGACCCAATAATCTCAGCCTTTGGAAAAGAGCTAAAACTTCGGCCCTGTTAGAATTGACAGTACAAGGGTAGTTTAGTCAATTGTCTATTTAATTAAGGTTGAGTTGTCTATTTTGTCTAGGTTTAAGGGTAGTTGAGTTGTCTATTTTGTCTGGGTATAAATATAAGGTGGGCCGGCTAAAAGAGTGAGACTTTTCCTCTCCTCAGACCAAACCCTTTCTTCTCCTCTCTTCTTTCTCTTCTTCTTCTTCTTTCCTTCTTACTTATCTCAAACCTAGGCTGAACTAGTGTTAATCGAAGCATTCACATGGTATTAGAGCTCTAAAAAATCAGTCTAGAACTCAGTTTTTTTTCTCTTCTTCCTTCCTAGGTCACCATATCAGAACTTCTTTTGAAATAACTCCTAAACGAATCGGAGGATCGATAAGGGACTAAAAAGGAGTGGTCATTTTTCCTTCTTGGAGGTAACTATGCCTCCAGTTGCTGTGGTGGTTTTGCTAGAAACCCTCTAATCGATGACTCGAAGCGGGCTGGTTATGGACAGGTGTGAACAAAACTCTCTAATCAGCTGATAGTGTAATTTGTTCTCTCTTTTGGATTGGATTTCATCCATATGGCAGTGTTGATTGATAGGTATGCATATGGACTGTTTTTCTCTCTGTTTATGTCTGAGTACGTGTGGTAACAGTAGGGTTGTCTGGTGCTGAACCTATGACAGCAGCAATGTCATAGCAGTGGTTTATTGTGTGATGTGTGGTGTAGTGCTGAATAGTGAAGGGTAACTTTTGTCTATTGTAGCTGGATTTTTTTTTGGTGTGTAGTGATTTTGTTATAATGGCATCAACTAGAGAAGATAATGATAATAAGACTGGTGTTATGATTTCCACCGATTACCTGAATGTTCAAATGACCTCTATCAAATTAAATGGTGAGAACTATGTGCTAAATCAGTGGAAGTGTTCTTGAGAGCCAAGAATAGGGTGAAACATGTGAGGGAGGAGAAACCCTCTTCTGACTCACCAAGGTTTAGTGAGTGGGAACAGGAGAATGCACAGATTATGACCTGGTTGTGGAAGAGCATGGATCCTAAAATTAGTGTGAATTTTATGTTCTTGGATACAGCTAAGGAGATCTGACCATGCTAAGAAACCTTGTTCGAGCCAAGATAACATTACTAGAGTGTACCAACTTTATCAGGAGTACTCTAACCTGAAGCAGGGAGATCAAAGTTTAGAAGAGTACTATGCAAGCATGAGAAACCTCCATATGTTAAATTCAGCAGCAACAATGAGAAAATTTAGTCCTCTCTTACTCCTCCCCATTGGCACTGCAGAGTAGGTCATCCGTCGATCAAGGCCCTAAAGTTACTAGTTCCGTCTTTAAGTCATCTTCCACCGTTGGATTGTGAGTCGTGTCATCTTGGGAAACACCATAAAGTTTCTTTTAGTCCTAGAGTTGATAGTTGTATTTTGAGTCCCTTTTCTTTAGTTCATTCAAATGTTTGGGGTCCAAATAAAGTAGTGTTGTATAATGGCTACAAATACTTTGTAATTTTTGTTGATGATTATCCAATGATGACACGGCTTTATCTTATGAAAGACAGAAGTGAATTGTTCTCTATTTTCCAAAAATTTCATGCTGAAATTCATACCCAATTTGGTGTTCTCTATTTTCCAAAAGTTTCATGCCTTTCAGTATTAACCTGCACTGGAAGAGGAATTGTCTACATTGGCACGCAACCACACGTGGAAGCTTACCCCTCTCCCTCCTGGTAAGCGTGTTGTTGGATGTAAGTGGGTATACACAGTAAAATATCTTCCAGATGGTAGTGTGGAACGGTTGAAAGCCAGGTTAATGGCCAAAGGCTATTCTCAGTTATATGGTATTGATTATATGGAAACATTTTCTCCTATGTCTAAAATTGGTTCAGTTCGGGTGTTGATTTCTTTAGCAGCTATGTATGATTGGCCCCTCTTTCAACTTGACATCAAAAATGCCTTCTTACATGGTGATCTTGTTGAGGAGATATATATGGAACAATCACCAGGGTTTGTTGCTCAAGGCAAGGATGGTAAAGTTTGCAGACTTAAGAAGGTGACTTATGGGTGGAAACAATTCCCACATGTGTGGTTTGGTAGATTTAGTGAAGTAGTGAGGGACTTTGGCATGAAACAGTGCCAAGTAGACCATTTTGTGTTCAATTATGAACTAGAAGCTAGGAAGAATTTGTTAGTGGTGTATGAGGATGATATTGTCATAACTGGGAGTGACAGCAATGGGATTGACAGGTTGGAGAACTTTCTACATGATCACCTTCGCACAAAAGATTTGGGTAAACTGAAATATTTCTTAAGAATAGAAGTTGCAACTTGCATGGTCGAGGCATGGTATTAACTTATGCAAAAGAAAGTATGTCCTTGATTTACTTGAAGAAATAGGGTTGTTGGGTGTCAAACCAACTGAAACACCCATGAAACCAAATGTCAAGTTGAGCATTGATGTAGGTGAAGAGTTTGATTATCCTAGAAGGTACAGGAGGTTGGTGGGTAAATTGAATTACCTGACTATTACTCGGCCAGATATATCATTGACAGTGAGTATGGTGAGTTGGTTTATGCAACATCCTCAAGTTCCACATTGGGAGGCAATTCTATGAATTGTTAGGTACTTGAAGGGAGCTCCAGGTCGTGGACTGTTATACAAGAGTGGAGAAACTCTTGAGATAGAGGGGTACACAGATGCAGATTGGGTCGGATTTGTGTCTGACAGGAGATCCACTATAGGGTATTGTACCTTCCTTGGTGGCAATCTAGTAACTTCGAAAAGCAAGAAACAATCTATGGTAGCCAGAAGCAGTGTTGAAGCCGAATACAAGACCATGGCTCACACTACATGTGAACTAGTGTGGCTGAAAAATCTTTTGCAAGAGATAGGGTTCTCAGTTGATAGACCCTTGAGGTTGTACTGTAATCAATGTTTAAAACACGGAGGCGTGACGCAAGGCATTCAACTACCTAGAGGCATGAGGTGTAATTCAAAACGCAAGATGCGTAAGCCTCCCAAACACAAGGAGGTGTAAGCCTTCTTAAGAGGAGGGGGTTAGTAGGAGGATAAAGAGGAAGAGGGGTCTCATTTTTTTCTTTATTTTTTAATAAAAATCTTTTATATTAAGAAGAATAAAGATGCATAATAGTAGTTTAAAGAGGGCGGGGGTTCTTGTCAAAAAGGGGGCGGGAGGGTCTGGGGGGCAAGCCCCCCAGCCGAAGGTGCAGGGGGTAAACCATTTTCTTTCCCCTTATCTTTTCTTCCCTTCCCTTTCCTATTCTTTTCTTTCCTTTTCTCTTTTTTTCTTCTCTTTTCTTTCCTTTTCTTTCCCTTTCTTTTCTTTTCCTTTCCTTTCCTTTCCTTTCCTTTTTTTTCTTTTTTCTTTTTTTTTCCTATATTTTCATTTCAGGTGTGCATGAGGTGCAAGAGGTGTACACCTCTAGCACGCCTCTTGCACCCGAGGCGTACGCCTCTAGCATACGCCTCAGGGCGTTTTGGGAGCACCTCGCCTGGAGGCGCGCCTCCAAGCGTATGCCTCCCACTCCTTTTAAAACACTGACTATAATAACCAAGCTGCAGTCCACATTTCTTCTAATCCAGTCTTTCACGAGAGAACAAAGAATATTGAAGTTGACTGCCACTTTGTGAGAGAAAAGGTGATCAATGGAGTGATAAATACAGCTCATGTGAGTTCAGGAAACTAGTGTGCAGATTTGTTTATAAAAGGGTTGAGTCGGGGAAGAGTGGACTACATATGTAACAAGCTAGGACTATATGATATATACTCTCCAGCTCAAGGGGGAATGTTAGAATCGATAGTACAAGGGTAATTTAGTCATTTGTCTATTTAATTAAGGTTAAGTTGTCTATTTTGTCTGGGTTTAAGTTGTGTGCCCCATACATAATGAGGGACAGATTTGTCTTTTGCAATCTAACACAAAGAGTATAAATATAAGGTGGGTCAGCTGAGAGAGAGACTTTTCCTTTACTTAGACCGAACCCTTTCTTCTCTCTCTTCTTCTTCTTCTTTCCTTCTTACTTATCTCAGACCTAGGACTGAACTAGTGTTAATCAAATCATTCACAGGCCCTAAGAGAATCTCCCTCCCCTATAGGCCCCAAATATAAAGCCACAAGCTTTCCTTCACCATCTCTTTTTTTTTTTTTTTGATAAATGAGTGATATTTTATTCAAAAGAAGCAATATGATATTACAATACAGACTACCCAAGGAGAGGCACAAGCTGGTACCTCTCCTTCACCATCTCTTATTACTCCACCAACACCCAAAGGACCCAGGTTCCTATGAACCTTAAGGCTATGGTTGGTTTGAAGGAAAAGGTAGGGAAAGGAAGGGAAAGCCAGGGAAACCAACACAAGGTTTATAAAGGTTTCCCTACATTTTCCTTCAAACCAAACATAGCCTAAGAGTCAAAACTACATGATAGAATGAATTCAAGCAAAACCTGAACTCATAGAAATTGCAAATGGTTCTAATAAACCAACCAAATAATTTATAACACAAACACAAATTAATATTTAACTACATGTTTGAAAAGAATATCAAGCTGGTTCAAAGTGGTAAGTATGTCCATTGGATAGGCAATAAAATTTCTACTCAACATATCTGCAATATTGTCACTAACTTATGTTATAATATTATCTCATGTAGTCCACAGTGCCGGTAGTGCACACTAGGAAATATGTTGATTCCAGTAAAATTTCGTGTCAATATCTATGGAAATGGAAATATGTCGTGGAAATATTAGGAAATTTCCAGTCATTTTAAACCATCAATACAGGAAAGAAAACAAGCCAAGCCATCAATATATGTTGTTAAGCATGACAAAAGATTACATGTGTGCCTACTGCCTAGAGACCAACAAATTATAAAAGCATGCAAAGAAATTACAAAAAGTTAAAAGGAAAGTGACAAAAAACACCTCCCTACAAGAGACCCACACACACTAAGACATTGACAGACATTAAGAAATATTACAAACCTGTTTCTAAATAACAAAGCTCTAGTTCATCATACTCGCGCAATGAATCTTCATGAAGATGAGCCATCTCAAACATGAAAGCCAAGCTTTCCTGATATCAGAAGATTAAATTAGCATAACCTGCCAGCGGAAATATCAAAATGACAATACTGCTAAATGTGGATTAGATGAATGTCATCGTAGTATGACATTTTCCTCTTTTATTTTTATTTTCTTCCTCTGATTTCGTTTGTGGAGAGTAGGGGTTGAAGGTTGGCACCTTCCAATCCATGTAAATAGGAACTTTGCTCCTTTCCAGAGACAAGGACCCCTTAAGACCAAATTCTGTAAATGCACCATCCAGATTTCCCACATGGGAAACAGAAAGCACACAAGTATCATGGGCCCAGTTCTCACCCCTGATTTGGAATCTATGTCCTTGCAGCCACACTCCCCCTCTTTTACAAGTTCAATATAAGGGCAGTAAGAATGAAATTCTAAGAAACAACCTTTAAAATGAAGAAGTTACAGAAATTCCACACTGGCATTAAGCGCTGCTCACTAAGCTTGCGGATCTCATCCTCATAGAACTGAACACGCCTATCCAATGTATTCCGTATCGACTCCACTATCTTGGATTCCAAATCTTCCCAAAAGTTTGCTTCAGGTCCATGTATATCTAACTTGCAGCATCTGAGTAAATGTACAGAACACCAGAAAGGGGGATGAAAAAAGAGAGAAAGACGCATATAATTCACAACTTCAGAAGCACTTCAACTTCCAACACAATAACAAATTAACACTGCTTCACAAAAATTAAAAAAAGGGCAAAAGCTTTATGCAATATAACAATACATTGTTCTAAGAAAAGACATGTGGAAAATGCTGATACAAAAGGATTGTGACATTAAGACAACATTGCTCAAAAAATAACTTAACACCATATCCTTGTTAATCAAAGAAAACCAGAAAAGAAAAATGAGTACAGTAATAGAAATAGTGTTAGAGTTACCTTTCTCTCTTCTTTGAGCTAAAATCAACTTCCAGTTTGGCATATATCTTTTTAGCCATCTTGGTGGCCTGGTCATTGTTAGGGGAAGCTTTTGAGACAAAAACGATAAACCATTCCTTCTCATCATTTTGAACAATTAATTTCAAGCGTGGTTTTAGAATATTCTTGAATTCATCAAGATCCTGGCCAGGAACAAAAAGATGCCATGGAAAGACACAAATATCAGTTGGAAATAGAACAGAAATAGGAACAAAAAGGATCACTAAGAAACAAAATTTTGAACTATTATTTCTCACAGAAAGGAAACAAATTAGAAGGACATTGAAATTATTTAAGTTCATTAGCATCTGACTTTAGTTTAAGGTTTATCCTTTTTTTCCTCTTTTTGTATGTGTGCAACTTTTTGCATGCTGATATCATTATATACAGTATGTTTCATCTTTTAGTAAAAAAAGGCTGTCCTGCTAAAGTGCCAAGGTATGTGAGGAACAAGTCACATTTTCTGAAAACTACGATATAGAACCCATAGAGACAAGTCAAGAAAGAGACATGTATTCCAAGTACCCAACAGATAATTTTTGCCTCATCATTCCTCTTGTAGAATTTGGATACAAAAAGTAATTTGTTATAAAAGGAGAAGGCAAAACTTGTGTTTCTTCAAGGGAGCCCTGCCTCCAAGATTCCTAGTGGAATTAAATTCTCAAAAACTTCAGACCCCCCCCCATCTCATTCATAATCATCATTTAAATAGATACAATAGACTCAAGAGCAATGTATTGGGATTCAAATCCCACTACCACTCAATACTCACCCACATTACACACAACTACACATGCTTTCCCTTTCACATAACCATCCTATTGCTCAACTAACTACCCATAATAAAACTAAAAATAATTACTATATATGCCATTGCTTGACATCCCATGATCAACACCATGGATTACAATGTACAGTATGAAGCATAAGGCTTTGATGATGATGATGATGTTTTTACCTTCCAATAACTGCATACATTATTTATATACAAAAGTATTTCCCAATTGTCACAACTGTTTCAACTACATCTCCCTAGAAACAAGTTGGAACACGCATTTGGAAGAGCAAGCCTTTAGCAATTTCAACCACATGTTTATTTTTCCTTTTTGCAACTCCATTCTGTTGTGCAATACAAGAGCTTTAATGAATTATTCCTTTCTCCTTGAGAAAAGTTCATAGATGCTTTTCAAAGTACTCCTTAGCATTGTCTGATCTTATTATTTTGATCTTCTTCTCAAAATGTGTTTCCACCATGCAAAAGAAGTGCTACATAATGGAAAGGACTTTATCCCTACTTTTCATCAGATGTGACCAAGTGTATCGAGAGTAGTCATCGATGAAAAGAATAAAATACTTGTATCCACCCATGCAAGGAATAAAATATGGGCGCTAAACATCAATATGTATTAAATGAATTGCCCTTTTGAATATAATAGTTACCTTTTTTCCAAAAAAACATTACTTCTTATATTATTGGCAAAACATGTGGTTCTATACTGCTCTAACAGATGACAGACTTCATATGGAAGACTCAGACCAAATATAAATTGGCACAAACTAGGAACAAAAGTTTTATGGAACTAGAGGACACATGTCCAAGACAGCAATACCGTGATTTAAAAAGACTCAATTTTTCATTTTGACAAGACTCAATCTGGCACAATAACCTTGCTCAAAAGCATGACCAAAAAGGTAAACTCCATCAACTTCATTTCCACTTCTAATCATCCTCCCCGTGCTCAGGTCCTAAAAATACAATGAGAGGGAAGGAAAGTTACAGAACAATTATGGGATTTTGTAAGGGAGCTTACAAACAAAGGTATTTGTGCAATTGAGGTACATGAAGTAGAAAGCTTAGGGGAATATTATGGCTAAGCTAGACTTGAGATTGAAGTCTAATATCCATCAGCAACAGTAATCTTACCTTTCCTTGAAGTTAACTTATATGGGGTAAAGTAGGAGGCATACCAATCATGTGTGCACTAGTTCCAGAATCAATAACCAGGATCTAAGAGAAGAAGGATGACAAACAAGTGTCATACCTATTTTAGCATAGGCACTAGAAGGATTAATTGAACAAGTAGAAATAGATGACCCACTCTTCTCCAAATGAATCAAAAGGCTCCTAAGTTTATCCATCACATCAAATGAATCAAAAGGCTACTAAGTTTGTCCATGACATTGGATAATTGTGTGGAGAAGTTACCAAGGGATCAACTATCAGCACCAAAAGTAGCCAAGTGAGCACTACTCTTCTTCCCTATTTTAAATCTCTCAGGTTTTAAATGTAGATCCAGCTTCCAACACTTGTCCTTGGTGTGTTTAGGCTTCACAATATTCACAAACCACATCATCGGTTTTTTCATTGGCAACATGTTTGTTTGCACTCTACCTAGGTTTAGATGACATGAAAACCCAGTGCTCAACAACAACGGTCTACACCATAGCTTCTCTTCTACTCTCCTCTCCCTAAACCAAGGAGTATGTAGCTGCAAGGGACAAAATGTCAACACTAATTATATATTGCCTAGTGAAATCAAACTTTGCATTTAACCTAGCCAGGAAATCAAAATCCCTATTCTTCTCAACATATTTCCAATATTTTTTTATAGGTAAAATAAAATTCCATTAAAATAAAAGAATACAAACTATTAGGTGACAAGGCATCACCCACTTACAACAATAAAGGAAATTGCCAAGAATCAAAATAAGTTTTCCAAATTACAAATTTGAAAACCCAAAACTTCCTCTAACTTTTTCCCCAGGTTCTCCTTTCCAATTTGTCTGAATTTTGGAAGCACCATAACCCAATCAGCCATAGATTTGCTGACAGCAGTTACGATCCTGTCCAAGCTACAAGTTTTATCTTCAAAAATTCTTCTATTCCTCCCCTTCCAAATATTCCAATATATTTCAAATGGAATGTAACTTTAAATCACCTTCACCTTCTTGCTACCTCTCAACTTTGGCAATGAAGAGAAAATTTCTGCAGCTGAATTTGGATGAAAATCAGAGACCCCAAACATAGCAGTGAACAATCTCCACAAGAAACCAGCAATCTTACAACAGGAAAACAAATGACAGACATTCTCCTCCTGCACGTTGCATAAACAGCACCTATAAGCCATACTAAAACCTCTTGATTTCAAGTGATCCACAGTCAAGATGTTGCCCATTACCACCAGCCACGCAAAAGCTTCAATCCTTGGGGCTACCAGATTTCCCTACACACCTAACTGGTGAATCTTAACTTTTTATGCTGAGATCTAGATAACATGATTTAACAAAGAATTTTCCATTTGAGCACTCTTTCCACCATATTTCCAATTATGCCTACCATCTTCAGGATCCTTCCATTCTAGGGCCCTCCAAATGATCAATTTCTTCACAAAAGTGACTGCAAATAAGAGAAGTACATAGCCACAGTCATCTCCCCCTTACGCTCATTGCAAGCCTACCTTCAGATCTGATAAACTCTAGTTGTATTCTTTGCCTGAGAATAGGTGACAACCATATCCCAAATGTCTTTGGCAATGGAGAGAAGCATGTAGTTACAGGCTATATGCGGCTGCATGGAGCACAATAGTCAAGACATCACAATTGTCTTACCCCCACTTGGCAAACTTCAGGTCTTCACACTAGCCACTTGGATAATGCATAGAGCACACTAGCCAAGTAACAAGTAGTTGCAAGCTATGTGTGGAATCCCGGCTTGCCTCTTCCTCCAATGATAAGCTTAGAAAATTGAGACCACCTGAAAGTTAGTCCCATCAAGTCTTACAGTGGTTATCATTGCACTAGAGACATCAACACTTCCACGAAGAACACTGGAAGGAATCTATCAAATAATGACAAAACGGAATCTATCAAATCAGGCTCTTGGAGTTTGTTTAAGACCATATAGGGATTTCTTGAGACAACAAACAAAATGAGAGTTATCACAATACCCAAGAGGAGGTTTCATGTACACAACTTCCTTTAATTCCCCATGTGGAAAAGCATTCTTCACATCCATTTGATGAAGCATCCACTGCTGAATTGAAGAGATTGCCAAAAGTAATCGACTTGTTGTCATCTTTGCTACTAATACAAAAGTCTCTTCATAATTTATCCCATACTCTTCAAGGCAAGCCTTATATCAGGCAAGACTTCCATTTGCTTTTAACTTCATAGAGTACACCCATCTGCTACCGATGATAGAGACATTTGGAGGAGAAACAAGCTCCTCGGTGTCGTTCTCAAAAAGGGCTTGAAGTTTCGTGTCCATGGCATCTCCAATGAGGAAGGACAGCAGCTTGCTAGTATGATTTAGGGATATTTGTAGACAACAACACAATAAACAAGGAGCTATGGTCTAAAGGAAAAGCATAGAAATCAGGGGATCTAGAAAACTCTAGATGAATGACACAGTAGGAGCAGGAGATAAATTGGAATCAGATGGGAAACAAAGGGACTTACAACGTCACTGGAAGTGGGATGACCAATGTCTACTGATGAAGAAGGAAGAGGTATAGGGGCTGGAACAGCTGACCACTTAGGGAAAAATGTTAGAAGAGGCTTTAAAAATGATGGAGATGCATTCATAGAATTTGTAGAGTCTAAGCTATACAACAAAGAAATAGGCGGAGCAGGCAACTTAACAATATGTTCAAAATAGGAAATATTTTCAAGAAAAATGATATTACAAGAAATGCAAATGCAATGGGCCTTAGGATCATAGAAAAGAAATCCCTTATGATATGGACTATAACCCATAAAGGCACACAAAGCAGCTTGGGTTGTGAGCTTGGTGCTTTCTTATGGAAGAAGATGAACGAAACAAATGCAACCAAACACACAAAGCATAGAGAAGTCTGAGGGATGGTTAAAAAGAGACTGCAAAGGAGAAGAATTACTCAAAACTGATGAGGGAAGAAGATTTATAATATACACGGCAATGTTGGTCACTTCCACTCAAAACCATGTAGGAAGATGTGAATCTTGCAAGAGTCCTCACAACACTCAAAATGTGTCTATTCTTTCTTTCTGTGACTCCTTTTTGTTATGTATTCACCAAAGTACTCTCTCCCCTTGAATCAACACATAGGATGCAAATAGTAGTTTTGAACTGAGCAGTGACCTGGGCCCAAAAATTTTAAAAGATGAAAAAAACTTGGGATTTCTTATGAAGAAAGTAAATCCAGGTGAAGCGAGTACAATCATCCATTTGTCACAAAATGCTTGTAACCCAACCCAGAAACAACTGGAGACAACCAAACATCATTATGTATAAATTGAATAGGAAAAGAAGCATGCTCACATGAAGAGGGAAATGGTAAGACATGGCTTTTCACAAGGAACAAATAATGCAATCTTTGTTGGCATCTTTAAGCAAAGTAACCAAAAATGGCAAGCTCCTAGAAGTAAACAAAAAAAATCAACTTCTTTGAATAAGGATGTCCAAAACGTCTATGCCATAAATTCCAAGCATTATTACAATTAGAAGTTTCAAAACAAGGTGTAGTAGAAAGTAAAATGGAAGAAGATGTAGAGGGAGCCTTCTTCTTGAATTCCAGAGAAACAACCGTCCCGGTCTATGCCCCCTTCCCCTTGACCTCCCCAATTCGTTGATCCTGTATCAAACAACCATTAGAAGAAAAAAAAAAAAAACAATTTTACCATCATCAACAAGTTGTCCAACAGAGATCAAATTGGTTGTAAGTTGGGGTACAAAGTCTTGGGTAAGAGAAATGGAGAAGATTTAGTAGACAAAAAATGGATCATCACATCCAATAATATCTAGCCTTCCACCATTAGAAATAACATGTCTACCAAAAGAAATAGGCCTAGGAGACTTACCAAGGAAGGCCCTTGTCATGTGAATAGAGGCATCAGAATCAGTGATCCATAGATGATTAGGAGAAGGGCAAAAAGAAAGAAACTTACTAGACAAGTCGATAGAAGAGAAGGCAAAAGAGATGGCCAAGGACATAAGCTGACAGATCTTTACTTCTGTCATGACACATATAGTATTCCCTTCTGGCACTAAAGAAATAGATAAGGATGAGCCATCTATACCCTCCATTGAGGTCTGATATGCTTTATGTGGATCTTTCTTCTAACTAGTCCCACCTCCCTTTGGAGGTCGAGTAGGACATTCTGAGATAATATTCCCTTGTTTCTTACAATAGGAGCCATATGTCCAAGTCCTTTGCATTCATAACACTGTACTTCTTTCCTTTCGGTTTGGTGGTGAAAAAACAGTATCCAAATTAGAGAGTCCCTCTTTCCATCCAATGCAATCTGAGTAGTCAATCTAGTTTCTTCTCTTAGAAGCTCCCCAAGAATAGTATCCAAGTCTGGTAGTGTTTCCCTAGTCAGAATATTAGACCTAACAACTTCATATTCAGGCCTAAGATGCATTAGAAAATGCATAAAGTTTCTTCTATCAAAATGTGTTTTCATGAACTTGACACAACAATTAGAAGGATCCTCTCCCATGTGCACTAGCTCATATTTAGTCCATAAATTAATGAATCCAGCATAATACTCTTGAATCTTCCTCTCTAGAACATATATCTACTTTTATTTGATATTGCCAAGAGATATTGGACTGTTGATATACTTTTTCCAGGTATTGGTATCTCATAAGTAGTCCTGTATCCACACATCAGAATGGCAATGTCAACTTCAACCAAACCTAGGATCCAAGAGGTAATTTTTACACTATTAATAGTTGAGCCATCCTAATAGCCCCAAAGTCCCTTGGCTTCAACATGAAATTGGAAATGAAACTTCCACAAGGCATAGTTAGATCCATTGAACTTCATAGAAAGAATATCAGCTCTTCCCGCAACCATTAAAAAGGAAACCAAGCAGCAACAATAGAATAATTAGTCTCTCTCTTGACAGTTAAGAATACTGATCAACTGTTAACAATATTGGTCAAGTAACAATAGGAAAAAGAACAAAGCTACTTAAGCATGAGGAAACAAAAAAAAAAAAAGGGGAGAATAGGAAATGCCAAACTTGGTCAAAAGGACTAATTTGAGACCTGATGGACTAAAGGAGTAGCTAATCCAAGAGAAGAATCAAAATCTTCTTGGAACCTGATTTAATCCACTCCAAAATGAACTCCTATAACAGTCCTGGAAAATGACTAACAAGAGAGCAGCAGCATGTTTCCACTCCAAGATAAGGATTGAAACCTTCTTAGAACAAATCCAAACCAAGCACAGCAAAGATCAGTTGATGTAGCAAGCATGGGTGATCCAAGAAGCAAGAAACTTCAAGGAATACAGCCACTAGAGAGAAAGAAAAAGGAAAATCTTCTTCACTGGTCGTGCAGCTTCAATGTTCAGCAGATTAGGGCTGGTTAGTTTTTTCATTTTCCCTTGTATATTTGCTTTACTTTACTGTACACTACTTGTATATTGGCTGTACACTGTTTGTATCTTAAGGGCAGAATAATCCTTTTATCTTTTAATATAAAGACCAACTTTCTGGGTGTGGGGGTCAGTTTTGACACACCTGATCAACTCCTCTTCATCTTCACCTTCTTCTTCTTGACCCAACTCTGACAAGATATCAGAGCGGGTCACGACCTGATCTATTTTCCTTGTTTTTTGAAAGGCATATTGGTGTGAACATGTTGCTGTGTCAGTGTTCACCTCTCCTTCTGCTTGTGGAAGAAGACTGCAAAGTGGTCCTAATCTGGATAGAAAACAAAATGGAGAGTCCTTGGATACTGCAATAAGTGATTAGGGAAGCTAAATCTTTTGGCATCTAATTTGAACTACTTTTTCAAATGGATATTGTTGAGCTGTTGGGTCGACCTTTAGTTCTTGTCTTTGCTTTCTTTTATTTTATATTAATGGGCCTAAAGCCCTTTATTTATGTGTTTACTCTTGCAGCCATCCTATTAGGGGCATCCTTGTAATTTTCTCATTAATTATGTTTAGATCTAATAAAATACAATCTCTTTTCTTCCTTCTTATTGTTGTAAATCAGTTTCTCTTGATTTCTTTGATTAAATACACAGATTTATTGCAGTTTCAATCAACTACTGATACCTCAATCAGCCAATACAATATTAGATGCACTTGCAAGTAATGATGTAAATAGGGGCAATCTTTTGTGGAGTGTACCTGGGCCATGTGTCAATGTAATGCAATAGTTTTCTTCTCTGTACTACAAAAAATACTGCTACTGTCAGCTTTTGCACTGTTCTATATTCTTCTCTATATCTGGTTTGGGGTATATGATAAGTTCTCTTTTCTTCATAATTAATACAATTATATGGTTACTGTTGGAATAATGTTAAAATAACTTAGTTGCAGATGTTAGGGCCTGTTTGTCTAATTAAAGTGTTTTTTATTTCTGTTATGTCTGTTATTGTACTCAGGGGCACAAGGGTCTTTTCCCTTGTTATTTCTGCCGCCCTATATATAGTAAAATAAGCACTGGCGCCGCCAGGACTGTTACATTGCAAACCTTATCTCTTCTCTCCTCTCTTCTCTTCTCTTCTTCTTCTCTTCTCTTCTCTCCTCTTCCGCTTACCTCTGGCCGACTACACTGTCAATATGGCATCAGAGCGGGAATGCTGATTAAAAGAGAGCAGATCAACCAACCCTACTGTCAAGAGAAGATCAATCAACCCAAAGAACAGATCGAACTGACTAGCAGAAAAGAAATCTGATTCTGGACTACATAATAGCTACAACTGGTACAGTTCTCCCTATTTCTTCTCTTCTTTACTCTCCTTGGTCATGTGTCGAGTGAAAACCCTATGAATCTGGGGCGGCTGAATGCTGTCTAACCTGTGTAACCCTAGTTTTCTTGGATCGTGTGATCCTGTTCATGTGTTAAGACAACTGTAGGTCAACGCTGACCTGTCTTCTCAATGGTTTGAGTTGACTATAAGTGAGAAGGATCTCTCCTGCTGATTAGTGGCTGTTAGATTCTGGAATTCTGTTAGGTGGGGACTGATAAAACTAAACAGGTCTGAAATCTGCCGAATATTACCTCAGTTTTTGTCCGGAATTTGGTACTGTTTGTGCTCAATCTGGTTGGTAAACCCGAGTGTGTGATGTGAACTGAGTGGAGCATTGTTTTATGGAGTAAGGAGGGGTCCTAAGTCTGGTGTTTGGGACTGATTAACTGCTTGAACGTGTCGACTAAGAATTCTGCTACTTCAGAGATCTCAGGGAGCCACAATGGAGTGAGTGGGGGAATGGATATGAGCTTTCCCATGGCTGTCATTCCCTTTGATGGTCTGAATTACCTTGAGTGGTCTAGGGGGATAAAACTCTATATCACTGCTAGGGGGCGAATTGGATACATCAATGGGAGAGTAAAGGAACCAAAGTATGGAAGTGCTGAGCATGATAGGTGGAACCAAGAGAACAGTATGGTGACGTCTTGGCTCTTGGTTTCAATGCTGCCACAAGTAAGGAAGACTTTTATGTGGGCTGAAACTGCTTGTGAGATATGGGAACAAGCGAAGTCCACTTATTCAGAACAGTGACACTATGCCAAGATATATCAACTACAAGCTGAATCTTCTACTTGCAAGCAGGGGGAGAGGAGTCTCTCGATGTACTATTCTGATTTGAGATCAATATGGAAAGAACTTGATCACTATCAGAATGTGAATTGGAAGTGTAATGAAGATGCTGTAGAGAAGATGGGTTGAATGGCCCGTAGGCTGTTACTGTATATTATCTTTATGTTCTTCTCTGTAATAGGCCTTATTCTGGACCCATACTCTTCTCTGATCCTTTTTTGTAATTTCTTGTCCAACTAAGGACCTCTCTTGTAATTACTAAAAGATTAACTTAATAAAAGAGTATTAGAGTGTAGGGAGGTTAAGTTCGAACTTCTCATCCTCTAACTCTCCTTGCCGCAACTCTCTCTCTCTCTCTCTCTCTCTCTCTCTCCATCTCTAATCTTCTCTAATCTTCTCTTGTTAGTTTTTCTGGTTTTCTAGCACAGTCCCATACTTTTAGGACTGTTTTTCAACTTGGTATCAGAGCGGGTCATTGCTTGGCGTGTCCCTCATGTGGTTCTAGTTCAGCCAACTGCATAAGGAGGTCCTAGGGCTGAATGTTTACAGTCATTCGCCTGGTTCTTGGAGGTCATTGGAGGGTGCCCAAGTTTCTATACACTTGGAGAAGGGTTCGGTGACCAGGAAGAATCAGAGAGCAAGCTTTTCAGCCTGATTTGAAATCAGAGAAAAGGGATTTCGAAGCTAGCTCAGAGAGCAAAGTGTTCGGCCTGGTTTGAAGTTCAAACCAGAGATACTGTAAGTTGTTTTCTCAGTTCTTTGCTGAGTTATTTTGTTATTTGGGAGGATTCTTAAAGCATTCAAAGCACACCTCCATTCGGCCCACTGTTGCTAGACTGATTCTACTCAGAAATTTCAGGGTTATTCTGGAAGTGTGGTTCGACTGTTATTGGACTTCCAAACTACTGAAAACTGATCTAAACTGAGTGGTACAAGCCTCTACTTTAGTTCAGCTACTTCTTGGACCTATACGGAGTGTTCTTGAAATGATTCCTACTTGTTAATAGTGGAGTGTTGACTGCTGCATACATAGTGTTTGTAAAAAGGTCTCTTAAGTACTGTGGATTATATTTTTTGTTCTCTTTGGGAAAATATTGTTGGGAACCAAGAATACATAGTGTTTGGAGGTCGGCTAATTGTTCCTTGAAGGCTGAATCAGGCTTCCTTCTTCTTGAAAGTGCTACCACCGAACTCGGTTCTCACGGCTGTTACGCCTGAACTGAGTTTGTGAGTTGCTATGTTTGTTGTTCATTCAACTCAATCTGAGTTCTTTAAAATCAGTATACTATTGGTAGCTTGCTGAAACCCTAACTGGAGTTGTTACATAATGGACTTCTCAGAAATTGAGAACAAGAGTACTGCTGAATATGGACATACTTCGAGAACTACAACTGATTCCTTGTTGGCTGTAACTACAGTTAAACTGGATGGAACCAATTATTTTGCCTGGTCACAATCTGTAAAAATTCATATTTGCAGTAGAGGGAAGTGGGGGTTTATCTCTGGGAGCAAGAAAGCTCCCCCAGTGGATGATCCCTCTTATGAGAAATGGGTGCAAGACAATTACACAGTGATTGGGTGGTTTGTGAATTCAATGCAGCCACAAATTAGTCAGCATTATCTCTGAATGAATTCGGCTAAGGAAATATGGGATAGTGTTGCAGAAACGTACTCCCAAAAACTGAATGTAGCCAGAGCCTATCAACTAAGGAGTGATGTGAAGAATCTGAGACAGGGGGAGAAATCCCTTGCAGCATATTTCTCCACCTTGAAATCTCTGCGGCAAGGAGAGTTAGAGGATTAGAAGTTCGAACTTAACCTCCCTCTAACATTCTAATACTCTTTTATTAAGTTAATCTTTTAGTAATTACAAGAGAGGTCCTTAGTTGGACAAGAAATTACAAAAAAGGAACATAGAAGAGTATGGGTCCAGAATAAGGCCCATTACAGAGAACATAAAGATAATATACAATAACAACCTATGGGCCATTCGGCCCATCTTCTCTACAGATGCAAAGGCCTATAAGTCACTTGTATCACAGCAACGCGTGTTTGCCTTCCTCCTAGAGCTGAATTCGTCATATGAGTCCATCAAGGTACAAATCTTAGGTAGTAAAGACTTGCCATCAGTCCAGGAGGTGTATGCCTTGGTGCAGTCAGAAGAAAGCAGAAGAAGTGTGATGAATGGTGTAGAAGGGGAGTCAGTTGCCCTAGCGGTCCGGGGAAATTCAGATACAAATGTTGGAGGTGGCTTTAAAAGGGGTGACACTCAAAAAAAAACCAGAAGATAAAAGCAAGCTTTGGTGCACTCACTACCAGAAGACACGATACACTAAATATACATGTTGGGATCTCCATGGAAAACCTAAATGGGCACAGGATTTGGGTAAGAAGTCAGCACCGGATCATGGCAAGAAACTAGGCCAGCATAATCAAAAAAGGTATAACTCAGCTAATATGGCATCGACAGAGACTAGTCCTTCCATAACTCAGGAGAGACATCCCGATTCTGACCCTAAGGAAGATATTATCAACTCCTTCCGTGAACATTTGGAATTGTATGGTAGGACTCTCCACCAAGTTGGTTCTGGGCCTACTCCTTCTATGTCATTTGCATCTACATCAGGTAATGCCACAGCCTTCCATGTGTCATCTCATACTACTGATTCACCTTGGATTATGGACTCCAGAGCCTCAAATCACATGACCGGTAAGTTAAATTTGTTCCAGACATATAACATTCTCTCTGGGAGAGATAAGGTAAGAATGGCTTATGGTTCTTTTTCTACCATAGCTAGCCGAGGCACCATATCTCTCCCACTTGGTCTTACTCTTCCTAATGTCTTGCATGTTCCAAAATTACCTATTAATTTGTTGTTCATTAGTAGTATTACTCACTCTTTGAACTGCTCAGTCACCTTTTTTCCGTCTTCATGTGTGTTTCGGGATTTGACCTCGGGGAAGACGATTGGAAGAGGAAGCATGGTGGATGGTCTCTACGTGTTGGAGAATAATGCTGGTCTAGTGGCGACTGAGTCCACAAGTTTGTCGAGTGAGAGTTAGGCTTATTTATGGCATAGTCGTTTAGGTCATCTTTCTTTTGAGTCGTTAAAAGTTATGTTCCCAAAGTTGTTTGAATCCTTGTTAGTGAGTCAGTTACAGTGCCAAACTTGTCAGTTGAGTAAGCATTGTAGAAGTTCTTTACCTTTAAGAAATAAAATATCTGAATTTCCATTTCATATTATTTATTCTAATGTTTGGGACCCTGTTACTCTACCTACTGCGACTGGCTATAAGTATTTTGTTACTTTGATTGATGGTTATTCTCGATACACTTGGGTTTACCCTATACGATCTCGAGATGAAGTGCCACAAATTGTGAAAGATTTTCAACACATGGTGTTCACTCAGTTCCAAACGGAAATTCATATTTTCCAGTCAGACAATGCAAAGGAATATTTCCATAGTGATCTCACGAAGTTCTTTGCTTCGAGTGGGTCACTTCAGCGAAGATCTTGTGTCAGGACACCCCAACAAAATGGTGTGGCTGAACGAAAAAACCATCACCTTCTCGAAGTTGCTCGTGGCTTGTTGATTCATATGAATATGTCAAAACAGTTCTAGATGGATGCAGTATTGTGTACGACATATATCATCAATCGTATGCCCTCTCGGCTACTAGAGTATAAGGCCCCACATCAGCTCTTGTTCCCTACAACCCCGTTGTCCACCATTCTGATGCGTGTTTTTGGGTGTCGTTGTTTTGTCCACAACCTGTCACCTACTCGTGGTAAACTTGACCCTCGGGCTATTCCTTGTGTTTTTCTTGGTTACCCTTCATCTCAAAAAGGGTATCGTTGCTATGATCCCATTGCCCGCAAGTACTATGTTTCCATTGATGTCTCATTCTTTGAGAGTCAACCGTTCTTCTCGGTTTCTCCTCAGGGGAGAGTAGGGATGAGGAGAAACAGGTGACGACTCAGATTCAACTACCTCCTTTACCCGATCCTCCTCCGTTCGGGGTTTTTCATCGTCGCCTTAAGAGCCAGCAGAGTTCAAGAGCCGTGGAGCCAGGCACTATGCAACCAACATCATCGAATTCACCCGAGGTAGATCCGTCTCATCAGCCAGGTACACTTGCTCCCATTGCTCCTTTAAATGTTGATTCACCTGTCCCCAATGATCTTAATATTCCTATTGCTAAGAGAAAGGGTGTTAGATCTTGTACCACTAATCATCCTATCTCTAACTTTGTGTCCTATGAGCATGTTTCACCTTCGTACCGTGCATTTCTCTCTTCTATGGATAGTGTCCCCATCCCTAAGACCGTGGCAGAAACTTTGTCAAAACCTGAATGGACAGATGCAATGCAAGAAGAAATTGATGCCTTACACAAAAATGGTACATGGGAGTTGGTAGATCTTCTTGAGGGGAAGGAACCAGTGGGGTGCAAGTGGGTGTTCACAATGAAACACAAAGCTGATGGAACTGTTGAAAGGTACAAGGCTAGACTAGTAGCAAGAGGCTTCACACAGGTATATGGAGTAGACTATGCAGAGACTTTATCCGAATTCTCCTTTCCTTGGCAGCAAATCTTGACTGGGATCTTCACCAATTGGACATCAAGAATGCCTTCTTGAATGGTGACTTGGAAGAGGAGGTGTACATGACCCAACCCCCAGGGTTCTGTGCCAAAGGCAGTGAACAAAAGGTGTGCATGTTAAAAAAGTCCCTATATGGGTTGAAACAATCACCTCGGGCTTGGTTTAGTAAGTTCCATTTAGTAGTCCAACAGATGGGATTCAAACAATGCCAATCAGATCATACCCTGTTTGTAAAAAGAGGTGAAGGTAAAATTGCAGCTCTTATTGTGTATGTTGATGACATAGTGATCACAAAAGATTGGGAGGCTGAAATCCAGAGACTAAAAAAATTCTTAGCCACTAAATTTGAGGTGAAGGATCTAGGCCCCTTACGATACTTTCTTGGAATTGAAGTTGCCCGCTCTCACAAGGGCATCTTTATTTCCCAACGGAAGTATGTACTAGATCTACTAGAAGATACAGGCAAGTTGGGGGTAAAACCATCTGATTCACCTATTGAACCTAATCACCATCTGGGAGACAGTCAGGGAGAGTTTTTGAAAGATATAAACATGTTCCAGAGACTCGTGGGGAGACTTCTGTATTTGTCTATGACCGGGCCTGATATTACCTATGCAGTGGGTGTCCTTAGTCAATTCATTCACAGCCTGAGGACAACTCACTTTGAGGCTGCAGAGAGGATCTTGAGATATCTCAAGAAGTTTCCTGGAGCTGGTTTGTTGTTCCAGAAACACAGTCACTTAAAAGTGGAAGTATATACTGATGCAGATTGGGCAGGAGCAGTCAATGACCGAAAGTCTACCAGTGGTTATTGTGCCTTTGTAGGAGGAAACCTTGTCACATGGAGAAGCAAAAAACAAAGTGTGGTGGCTAGATCCAGTACTGAAGCAGAGTATAGAGTGATGGCTCATGGGGTTGCGGAAACCATGTGGATAAGAAATCTGTTAGGTGAACTGGGTTTCGCAGTAAGCAATCCTACGTCACTCTACTGTGACAATAAAATTGCCATCAATATTGCTGCTAATTCAGTTCTGCATGATAGGACGAAACACATTGAAGTGGACAAGCATTTTATCAGAGAGAAACTTGAAAGTGGAGAAGTGTGCACACCATATGTCAGCTCGGAAGAGCAACTTGCAGATATCTTCACCAAATGTCTTCATCATGTGCGGCACAAAGATTTGTGTGACAAGTTGGGCATGATTGACATCTATACTCCAACTTGAGGGGGAGTGTTGGAATAATGTTAAAATAACTTAGTTGCAGGCCTATTTGGCTAATTAAAGTGTTCTTTTATTTCGTTTTTTTATTTCTGTTATGTCTGTTATTGTACTCAGGGGCACAAGGGTCTTTTCCCTTGTTATTTTTGTCACCCTATATATAGTAAAATAAACACTGGCGCCGCTAGGACTGTTACATTGCAAACCTTCTCCCTTTTCTCCTCTCTTCTCTTCTCTTCTTCTTCTCTTCTCTTTTCTTCTCTCCTCTTCTGCTTACCTCTGGCCGGCTACACTGTCAAGAGTTACCAAAGCTGAGACTGTGGATGGACTTATCAATCATGTGTTGGCAGGGTTGGTCCTCAACCTCTGTATCTAGGGAATTCTCTTATCAGGCCACTCTGCAGCCTCCTTGCCTTATGTACTTATGTTTTGATAGAGTTGTTTCTGTCTGGGGGCTCTGCCTATTTGGCTTGGGGTTGGCCTGGGTGGTTTGTTGTATCATTAGCCTTCCGTCTATTTATTTTAATAAACGTGCTTTACATTTTTCAAAAAAAAAACAAATATCCACATTGAGATGATAATTACCAATCACCAACTTGTTTATCTTTCAATGAAAAATAATTCCTATCAAGTCAAAACTAGTCCTAGGCATCTAGAAAGATCATTTAACTTCAAAGAAAGAATGACTAAAAAACATAAAGGATGTTGTAACATCAAATACTTCAATTCATCCAAACTTCAATATTGAGTATCACATAAAAATAGGGTGAAACCCCACATATAAGACAAAAACAATTGAAGTAATGACAGAAGCAGATTAATAATAAAGTTCTGACATAAATATATCATGAAAATCTTCAACTACTAAAATGGGTAAAATGATAAAGCAAAACTATACAGTGTTCAAAATCTCAGGTATCTCAACCTTGGGTAGTCACAACAATAACTACAACAAAAAAGCAGTAAATAGGCTAAGCAAGTTCACAGTATACCTCACAAGTAACAAGAACCACAGTGGCATATGGTTCTCGGAACCAAAATACTGACTGTTCCTGTGGATAACGGCTACGAAGTCTTGAATCTGTTGTTAATATGAATTCAGCAGGCAATTTTTCCACATACACAGGATTACGAGTCTTGTTATTTAAGCTAGCTCTTTTAAATGGCAAGCGTGCCTCAAATCCGCCTTTCACAATAGGCCATAAATCACTTACATCCTCAACTGGAAGCATTAAATAAAATAGAACATGAGCTGAAATATATGGTGGAAGGTCAACAACCACAGGCAAAGACCAGAAAACTAAAATGAGAGAATTCAATATTTTAATTAAAGGCACTAGCACTGGACTGGAATTTGAAATCATTTCTAAAATTTTCCATATTTACTTCCCCCAGTAGGGAACTGTAAAGATAACTTGTTAGGAGTGCAAATCAGGCACCCATTTTAAGAACTTCCACCATATAGGGCTAAGGCCTCAGGCCCTTCAAAAATTAGCAAATGCTAATTCAATCCAGACCCATCCAAGTTGCACTATATAACTTGTATGGATGGCCATAAATATATAGTTATATAATTTGCCACAATGACAGAGATCAACGCCAGAAAAAACTAAAGGGTTTTCTATATTTTGGTCAATTTTTCAGTTAATATGGATGATGGAAAAAAGTAGAAAAGATAGAATCATAAACGAGTGCATTTGTAGGAATCTAAGAGTAGTTCTGATAAGTAACAAAATGAGGAGGGAAGCTAGACTAAGATGGTTTGGTCACATGCACAGAAGACCCTACAACATTAGTAAGAAGAAGTGACCTGTTGCAAGTTTAAGACTCTAGAAGAGCTAGGGGCAGACCAAAATGGGAATGGGATTGAAGTAGTGAAAATGATTTGCAAGTTTCACAATGAATATGGCACTCAAGAGAGTGGAATAGAGGAACATGATTCATCTAGTCAACACCATATGGTTGGGACAAGACTTTGTTGAGTTGAGTTGAGTTAATACTGGACTTGTTTCTCTATTAATATCCTCTATTACAATTTCAATTAATTTTTTTCAGTGAATAATACAAAATTATTGTTGGTCTGTTGTCATGTTAATTCTTTATTGGTATTTGATAATCATTTGTCATGTTAATATTTCTAACACTGGAATGTGTTTATTTGACACTGGAATATCTTATAACATAGCATAACCATCTGCTGTTACCACTAGGAAGCTTATTCATAGTATAAATAAATAATTAACTAAAAAATAAAACTGTACAGATTAGTTCCATTTTACATCAGCTCCGTATCGTTGTTCTCTTTGGAAGGGTTATTAAAGCACCAGCAGCAATTCCTCCAAGGAATTAAATATCAAATTGGGAATGGCTCAAGGATTAGCTTTTGGTCAGATCCTTGGTATGATGACAGACCATTGAAACTGTCTTTCCCATGCCTAATTTTAATTGTTCTGGACAAGAAGATTTCTGTTAAGGATTGTTATGAGATGCATGGCAATAATACCATGTGGACACTGGGTCTAAGAAGATCTCTCAACGATTGGGAAATTGGACCTTTCTTGGTTTTCATGCAAAAAAAATCCAAGCCATTGAGCCCAAGCCGGCCCATGAAGACAAAAGAATATGGGCCCAGAGCACTTCTATACAGTTCTCTGTGAAATCATTCTTTAACAGGTTGATGTCTCCTCCTTCAGGTCCTTTCCCAAGCTCTATCACTTTGCAGCCTCTAGCCCCTTCAAAAATTGCTTTCATGGCCCCAACAGCTATCCATCAGATGTGCCCCTTAATTGAAAAACTGATTTTGAGGGGAGTGAGTGTGGCCAACAAGACCTGTGTCTTATGCCATGAAGCAGCTGACCACACAATCACCTTTCATTCACTGTTGTGTATCATCTGAATTCTGGGAAGTGGTTCTGGATTTGTTGGGATTTAATTCTGCTTCCCTGAGATTCTAGAGGCTGGACTGTATGGAGATTACCCTAGCAATTCTGTGGCTGATAGGAAGATAGGAAGAGAGAGAGTAACTCTCACATCTTTGAAAACAGTAGCTGCAGCTAGACCTGTTCATAGGCTGGGCCCTGGCTTAGCTTTTGTCAAATTTTGAATAGGCCCGGCCCAAAGCCTGAGCCTGTAGCAGTGTAAAATGTTCATGGACTGAACCTGAAGCCCAGCCCATGAACAGGTCTTACTGTAGCATGGATAATCCCAAGAGGAAACTATTGGGTTCTATTCACTCGTGGTTAAGCATGCATCACAGTTTCAGGGATGTGCCTCATAACTCTTGTGTCTTATGGGAATCTTTTTGCACAGTCATGAAAACAAACTTCTGTACATTCCCATTGTACAGCCCCTCAGTGCGCATGGTTTTCTATACTTTTTTGAATCCTAATACAAAAAGGGCAGCCTACTGCACAAGGCTCCCGCCAATGCGGGGTCTGGGGAACAGATGTATGCAGCCTTACCCCTGCACATACAGAAAGACTGTTTCCAAGATATGAACCCTGGTCACCCAGGTCGCAATGGAGCAACCAAACCGTTGCACCAAGACTTGAATCTTAATACAAATATACTTTACCATTTTCAGAAAAGAAAGAATTGAATATCAAACTATCAAAATTGTCTTCCCAATCTTACATTCTTACTTCACTATGTATCCTTCTAAAAGTCACAGTATTTCTTGCAATGGCAGGCTGAATTATTTGCATTGTCCATCACCAGTCCAATGTCAGCTATCTTTCAGTTCCTCCATCATTCTTGAGTGAGTCCTATTCCAAATCTAATTGTTAATTCCCTTAAGACTGAGTTTGGGGCATTACCAACCCCCACCCCCCATTCTTGTTGCCAAGAGGTTTTCTTTCCATTTGGATGTTGCACAGTTTATGCTTGTATACAGTGAAAACCCCAAGTATAAAAAAATATTACTCCTTGCAATTTGTAGCAGAAGAATATAATTTGTATCTTTACATGTTACAAGTAACAAGTTGATGCAGTATGAAACTTCTGATACATATAGATCTTGTGTCTTGACTCTCAAACCAATAGTCCCTTATTGCAAAAATAACCAGGTCTGAGATCTTTCTTCTTTTCTTTCCTTTTTTTACTTTTTTCTTATAAACACAATAACACAGACGAAAACTTACTTTGGATATTTTGCGTCTGGATCAAAGAGATTGTAATAAGCATTTAGACCTTAGTGCCCTCTTCATTATTAACCTTCTCATGCATTTGTTTACAAAACTTATACCCTATCTTTTTATTCAAGGACGACTCTGCTTACTATTTCACCTCATCTCAAAAAGGCATAGTGAGAGTTTTGTTTGTACGAACGATTTCAGACACCAATTCCATACACCCGATGAAATCGACTGAAAATCGGATAGAACATGGTGATAGTAACTTAAGTAATAAATCTAATCCACGTCATTTCCAACGAGGGGCTACAAATTGTAGGGAGGGGGCTAAAACCTATACCCAGTTTAATCAATCCGACGCCAATGACTAGTTAAAAAGGGCAGCATTTTCTTCTTCAATGCCAACCCAAATCTGAACAGTTGACATCGTAGTAAATGAAGTGTAATTGCCATAAACACGATTTTTTTACCAAACGTGTATTTAAAAGCATGGATTTACCAGGTCGGACCAAACTGCAGTTGATGCCATTTGTAGGATAACAATCTCGAAAATTAAGATCCGAGATAATAATTAGGAGGGGGGAAATGTAGCTCGGCAGATTCTACAAAAACCGAATTCGAAACCATAATTGGAATTTAGGAATTATATTCATAAATGAGAAAGAAATAGGTCTTACCTGCAATAATCAAGTGATCGCACGCATTCTTGATCGTCTGAAACTGAACTAAGTAGTTCGCCATGATCTGTTCCTGAAAACCATGTGCGAGAAGAGATCCGAGAATTCGAGCAAAGATAAGCTACTCAGAACGAGCAAAAACAAAAGCCCATGCCCTATGGAGTTTTCTTTTCTGTGAAGAAGCCCAGCAGAGCCAGACAGAGAGGAAGAGAGTGCTTTGTTGAAAAGTGTGCTTCGGCCCCGCCGTAATTTTCCTTCCTCGATATTACTGAACGGCAGCTACGTTTGGGCCTTTGGCTTTGCGATTGGAGTTACAGGATCAAGAAGGTACTGGGTCACCCGCGGGCAAGTCACTGTGTTCTGACGTGGCTAAATTATTGGTGACGTGGCAAATAGGAACTGCCTATATTGAACTTCGTTTTCTAACAGACCACCTGTAAATTTTGCCCATTAAGGGAGTGCCATATCATCCAAAGCTTATGGCTGGTTAAATCTGCTGACATTGCTGCCCATGTTCACCTCTTTGCACATTGGGAAGCAACTTAAATATACAGACCACAATACATTATTGGCCACACTCACCTAGCCACATGTTAAAAATATCGGTGAACACAGCACAACCAATGTTCCATATATGTGTCTGAATGTGGCCTGTTGTGTTTTGCAAATCCGAACTCATTGGGCCCACCTCTTGTACATACATGACCAGCAATGTGTTGTGTGATCAGCAAGTGGAGGATTATGGTCATTTTGGCTCTTGTTTTTTTTTTTTAATCTTGCATAACCCTCAAGTTTTCCCTAACTCTCACAGCTCAATACATCTTCATCGTAACTCACTGGTTTGTTGTTTTCCTTGTCGATTTCTTTCATGGGCTGTATTTTACCTTATTTTTCTTATTAATTTCTTTGATCCCTGTACATCTTCCTGTAAATCAAATCAGAGAGTGCCACGCTAGTACCGTAGCATAAACAAATCTTGTATATGCTATTGGAATTAACCGATCCAAACGTCCTCCCATTCTATTTCCTTTCTTTCCTTACATTTTCCTTCAAATCAAACATAGCCTAAAATTTTCTCTTCCTCTTTTGTTGAAAGCTTTTCTCGATGAATGGGCATGAGACAAACCAATAGAAAACTGCATGCCTGAACATTGCATACCATTGATCTATAACGGAATGCTTGAGACGAAATATACACCAATAAAGAATAGGAAATAAGGGTTTCTTCTTCTTCTTTCATTCAAAACTTTATGCAAGGAACTGAACATATCTAAAACAAACCAGTGGAAATCTTCATGCCTGAGCACTACATACCACCAACGAAAGCATGAAGCAAAAAATGTTGTGCTTAATACTTGTTCAAATGGTGAGGCTCGTTATGGCTACCATAGACAAAACCTTGTGTGTCAATGTATCTTCAAAATAAATGGTCCCTTCGAAAACCCTAGCTATGTGTGTCTGCAACCCAACCTCCCTTATCTTCTAGTGAACACATACACTGATGTTGTTGAAATTTAGTAGCAACCCTTCGATTGAATGCACTAGAGAGAAACTGAATCTACAATTCTGAATGTGTGACAAAGCTTTCAAGGGTAACTAATCCATGGAGAGTTATTGTCCTTCTGCAACGAGTCCTTGTTCTTGTAAGACAAGTCTTCCTTGAGGAATCTGGGTTTTGGCTTTACGTCATGGACATGGGTTTTTTCAGTAGATTTGGGTCTACCATCGAAGTTCGAAATTATACCCTTTGAAGATTTTTTGTAGAGATAAAGGCCATACTTCGTACCTCAAATTCCTATTACCATGATCCCTACCATTTTTCTTCCCAAATTTAACTTTTGAAATCATAAACAATTTTCAGACCTTGAACAATAATCAACAAAGGAAAAGTGTTCAACAATAATGTATTTATACTCACTGAAACTCCCAATTTTTTGAGCTAATTCAGATATATTACAAAACATAAATTACTCATCCCCTTTCATAATTTCCACATCCTAAACATGAATAAAAGGAGCAGAATAAAAAAAGTAGAGAGATCCTCAGTCGAAAGTCAAAGCTTTACAGTAATATTTTCAGTGTGATTTAGTTGGTCTGTCCCCGCCAATGGTGTTAAATATTCTCAAGAAGAAAGCCTTTAAACCTTTATCTCCTGTTTTTATTTGATTTAAAATTTAATTTAAATTTTAATATATTAAAAATATGATGAAAGGGTGTTTTGAAACATCCATTATTGTCACTTTCGCATGCAAGTTTTGCCCATATTGCCGTGCTGATATGGCACCCTCTCATTTGAGGTACAAGAAGATCGATCGATATTCAGGAGATCCGGACTCGTATGTATCGTGCAAGTCAAGATGATAGAAACATATTAATATGTCAATGACAAAGAGGAACATCAAAATGCCAGTGATGAGAGAATAAAAGAAGAGGTTAGGGTTCCAAGATTTTTTTTTTGTTTCAAAAGTGAAAAGAAATAAAGGTTAAAGGAGGGTCAACAGTAGTTTGAATTCTATATCAAGCATTTTAGTCATTTACAATTGTTGGTTTTAGTTAAAATCAAATAGGATTTTGGTCGATTGCTTGCATTTTCCAAATGGTTGTATGACCATTGCTTACATTTGCCAAATGGAATCTTTTTTTATATAACCTAAGGGGCCTTCTTTTTTCAGATCATGAGAGAGGGGGGGGGGGGGGGGGGATCCCATTGACCAAGAAACTTATATTCTTTTTCATATTTATGTGGGGACCAAGGAAAATAATTTTCCTTGGTATTACTTACAGGTAAATGATACCCATCTCCTAAGTGGGTAAATAACTTTTCCACTTGGGGGGAAGTTGGCAACACTTGAATGGGATAAAAATACCCCTTTTAATAATGGATTTTGGTGGCTAAAATGGTCATTGCCTTATTTACACGGGAAATAAAAGAACATGGGTAAATGTGCTTACCCAGACAAGCCTTTTTTGGGAAACACTTACCCATATAAGTGCATTTACCTAGATAAGTAACTTACCAAAAAGCGAATAGTGCCTAAATGAAATCTTATAATCTTTCATTTTTCATGCTTTTAATCATTACCATTATTATTTTAATTAATTATAATGAGGCCACTGAATAAATAAATAAAAAAAACAATCATAACTTGTCCTTTTTACTTTTCCTCTTTCATATTTGATACTAAACATGTAATTATTTACATTGGTGACACTGCTAATTATTTACAATGATGTTACTAAATTTCTACATTTTTCATATTTGTTAAAAATTGTCTTTATCTCTTATTTTATTTATAATTGGGCCATATTGGGTCATGCCATGTGGACCGTATTTCCCTCTCTTGGAATGCTTTAAGGGGCTGGCCCGACTCAACCCTCTGCCCGAGCCCGCGTAGGCCTGTGTCATGCCATGAACCAGGCTAGTCCGTAGGCCAAGTCTAAGGTTGGGTTGAACCATGAACCGGGCTAATCCATGTTTTTAAAATTTTTTGAAAAAGATGATGAAAAGTTAACATAAATTAAAAAAAAAAAGATAAAAATTTAAAAAATATCTTAAAATTTTATTTTATATGATTTTTTATGTGTACAATTGTTTATATATGTAATAATATAATAAAATTGAAAAATTATATATTATATAATTATTGTATATAATATACGGCCCGGGCCCGTGCAAGCATGTGTTGTGTTGTAGGCCAAGTCTTAGGCCAGGCTAGGCCATGAATCGGGACAAGCCACTTTTTTAAAAAATTTGAAAAAATTAATAACAATTTTAACATAAATTAGAATAAATAGCAAAAATTTTAAAAAAGATCTTAAAATTTTATTTTATATGAATTTGATGTATACAATTGAAAATAAAATTATATATATGCATTGACATATTATATAATTATTGTCGGGCCACGAACTAGGCTAAGCCATGTTTTTATAAATTAAAAAAATAGATAAAAATTTAAAAAAGATCATAAAGTTTTATTTTATATGAATTTTGATGTGTACAATTGTTCAATATGCAATAATAAAATCAAATACTATAATAAAATTATATGTATTAATATATTATATAATTATTGTATATAATATACGGCCCCGCACGGGCCTGTGTTGTGCCACAAGCCAAGTCTTAGGCTAGGTTGGGCTAAGCCATGTTTTTTAAAATTTTTGAGGAAAAAAATAATGAAAATTTTAACATAAATTAAAAAATACACAAAAATTAAAGAAGATCTTAAAATTTTGTTTTAGCTCGAGTTCGCATGGGTCCGTACCGTGCCATGCATTGTGCTAGTTCACAGGCGAAGCCTTTGGTCAAGTTGGGCCACGAACCGGGCTAAGCCTATTCATGGGCTCGGTAGCCGAGTAGTTTAGCCCGACCTAGTAACAATGCTAAATTAATTAATTAAATAATTTGAGATAGCTTTTACTAATCTTATGTTGATAATACATGAGGTTTTATTTATTTATTTGCTTATTTTACTAAATTATGTAATTATCTAATAATTTAATAATCTAAAAAATTATTATTGCTAGCAAAGTAAGACATAGAATCGTGTATATATTTATATATTTACTAATCTTGTGTTGATAATACATGAGGTTTTATTTATTTATTTGCTTATTTTACTAAATTATGTAATTATCTAATAATTTAATAATTTAAAAAATTATTATTGCTAGCAAAGTAAGACATAGAATCGTGTATATATTTATATATGTTTACTTTATCACCCAGTTCTATTTATCTCATTTATTTATTTATTAAGTTAAATTAATTATTATTTAACTATTTAAAACTATTCTACTATATAAAACAAAAATAATCTCTCCCTCTTTCACTCTATTCCCCGATGGCTATGATAATTTATTTATTTATTATTTTATTAAATTAAATTAAATATATTATTATCCATAAATTTTTATTTATTTTAAATAGATATTTTCCAACAAACTTTTAATTAAAAAATTACCTATCTCAAATTTTTTCCTATATAATAATTTAGGTTTGACAAGCCACTTACCATCATTTTTGCCCCTACAACATATGGGCCCCTCGACTAGTAATTTATATATATATCCTAAAAGCAAAAGGTTGTACAAATGGAATCTTTTTTTATATAACCTAAATGAAATTTTATAATCTTATAATCTTTCGCTTTTCATGCTTTTAACAATTACCATTACAAATTTAATTAAGGGATAAGTAGACTGTTGTCCACCTCAAAAATCTAAAATTACAGCCCCTTCCTAGTCTATTAGTAGCCCCCCTATAAACCATATCTTGGCAATGGATTTGGTATTGATTCATCCCACCTATACGGTGGGGCTTAGATTTCTAGGGCGGTCTAAACTATAAAAATCCCTTTAAAATAAAAAACAATCATAACTTGTCCTTTCTCCTTTTCCTTTTTCATATTTGATACTAAACATATAATTATTTACAATGGTGACACAACTAACTATTTACAATGATACCACTAAACTTCTACCTTTTTCATATATATTTTTTAAAATTATCTTTATCTCTCATTTTATTTACAACTAGGCCATGTTGGGTTGTGTCATGCGGGTTGTGCTTCCCTCCCCAGGGATACTTTAGGAGATCGGCTCGATACAGCTCTTGGCCCAAAGCCCATGCAATCCTATGTCATGCTGTGGGCCAGGCTGGTCCACGGGCTAAGTCTTAGCTAAGTTAGACCATGAACTGGGCTAATCCATGTTTTTTAAAAGTTTTGGAAAAAATAATGCAAACAATTAACATAATTTAAAAATAGATAAAAATTTAAAAACTTAAAATTTTATTTTATATGAATTTTGATGTACACAATTGTTTATATATGCAATAGTAAAATGAAATAATATAATAAAATTGAAAATAAAATTATATATTATATAATTATTATATATAATGTACAGCCTGAGCCTGCACGGGCCCGTGCCATGCCATCGGCCAAGCCAGGCCACAAACCGGGCTAAGCCATGTTTTTTAAAAATTTTGAAAAAAGTAATGAAAATTTTAACATAAATTAAAATAAATTGAGAAAAAAATTAAAAAAGATCTTAAAATTTTATTTTATATGAATTTTGATGTGTACAATTGTTTATATATGCAATAATGAAATGAAATAATATAATAAAATTGAAAATAAAATTATATATATATTAATATATTATATAATTATTGTATATAATATACGACCCGGTATTACTATTTATCTCATTTATTTTACTAAATTTATTTATTTATTAAATTAAACTAGTTATTATTTAACTATTTACAATTGTTCCACTATATTAAACAAAAATACAATGACAAAAGTCGTCTCTCCCTCTTTCACTCTATTGCTTGATGGCCGTGATTATTTATTTTTTGTTTTATTTTATTAAATTAAATATATTATTATTCATAAAATTTTATTTATTTTATATATATCCCTTTTTCAATAAACTTTTAATTAAAAAATTTACCTTTCACAAAATTTTTCCTATATAATAATTTATGTTTGACAAGCCAGTTACCATCATGTTTTGCCCTGCAACGTAAAGGCCCCTTTATTAGTTTATTTGACCATTAATAAAAATGGGAATGGTAATTGTCCCATTCATCAAAACTCCCTAATTTTAAATTTCAAAGTTACCCCTCACTATTATTTCTATTTGATTTATCATTGTTTAAAAGTCCATTAGTTTTTGTCTTGGAAACTCTTGATTTTTATTTCCAAAATTACCCTCACTATTTATTATACCATTTTATACGCTTTACTCCTTAACTGCAACTGTGTTTATTGATTTATTTTCTTAAAACCCAACAATTAGGGGTGATTGTAGAGGTGTAAATCGGGCTATGCCCCTTGCGGTCCTACATGGTTTGGCACAATCTTGAGTTGGCCCAACTTGGTTGAGTAGGCCATGCCGCTTGTAGCCTATGTGCCAGCATGGCCCAGCCCACGGCCTGGCTTTGACCCATATATATATTGTATTATATGTAATAATTATATAATATATTAATATATAATTTTATTTTCAAATTTATTATATTATTTCATTTTATTATTGCATATATAAACAATTGTTAACATCAAAATTCATATAAAATAAAAATTTAAGATCTTTTTCGTTTTATATATTTTTTTATTTATGTTAAAATTTCATCGCTTTTTTCAAAAAATTAAAAACATGACTTGGCCCAACTTGGCCCAAGGCTTAGCTCGTAGCATGGGCCCGTGCGGGCTCAGGCTATGGGTCGTGCTAGGCCGACCCCCCTAAATATCCTGGTGGGGGGGGGGGGGCGAAGCACGGGCCGACACATCATGACTTGCACTTTGCACAGGCTGCATGCAGGTTGTGTCGTGTCGACCCAGCATGGCTCGATTTACACCTCTAGGTGATTTGATTGAAAAAATATATGAACAGAAATAATGTTGGTTTTTAGTTTTTGCTCTTCATTTTCTATCTTATTCAGTCTGTTGTCTTTCATCTCAAGAAGTTTCAACAACAATATAAGCCAAAATTGTACTCAATATCATTTTTTCACAATTGCAAAGTTCTATTATCTCTTTCACTCTTTTAAGTTATGAAAACTCAATAGGAGTTTTGGTTTTACATCATGCTTTAGTTTAAAATTGAGTTTATTTGATAATTATTTGTGTTTAATTAATTTTGAGAACTTAGGGTTTTGGTTTAATAAGTTTGGATTTATTAGTTTCAAGCACTTTTCATCTTTGGGTTTAATTCAGTGTTTAATCCTATGTCTTTAGTAGGCTTACATTTGCCCAAATCAAATTTGTACTTTCTAAGTATTTTATGGTGTTTTGTAATTTGTAAGTTCTCACACACCTAATTCTCTTAACTATCAGTGAATGACACACTAAAATACCAAAACTTAGTGCTTGTTCTACATGAAGATCCAAGTTGTTTGCTTTCAACATCTTGCACTTGCAAGCTAAGAGCAAAACCCTCGTGTTGGTTTGCTTTTGGCATCCTCTAGTTTTGGTTTCAACATCCTGCATTGGAAAGCTGAGAGCAAACCCCCCTGCTACTAGGCTCTTTAATTGAATTTATGCCACACTGTTTCAATTAGGATCAGTCCTTGGATTTTAATTTATGATTGGTACGAAGCATTATGGTTGGTTCCACAACCCTCCAAGCCATTGTGCTAATGTTGCAATATGGAGCTTTTTGCGTACTTATATACACACATTACAATATATGCCAAATGGAATCTACGGTCATGTTTTAAGTCAGTTTTGTTTTCTTAACATTATGTCACTGACCCAGTAATGGGCCCATGGGCCAAAATAATTAAAGAAGTTAGGGGAGTCATTGGGGTGGATAAAGGACGATTGTTGAAATTTTTGTGGATAAATATTTACTTGGGGTCTGTTAAAAGTCATAAGTTGAGTTTAGGATTGTTGGGTCACGTTGGGAAGTTGTGTGAAGGGTGGTCAAATTGAGATTGGGGTAAGTGGGTCAAGTTGTTACTTAATTTTAGGAGCCAAGTTTTTAGGAGTAAGTCATTATCCAAGTCTATTTAAGTTGTAATTTCCCTCTTAATTGAACATTATGAGAATTATCTTTGTTAATTGAGAGTTATCTCTTTGGAGGTATTCGTCACCCTCGAAGTAGATGGAATTTACTTTATGTCCCTATTTGGGTTTGTAACATATGGTATTAGAGCCTACATTATGCCTCCCAGTTGCAATCGTGTGATGCAGGTGGTGACGTCGGTATTACAATAGTCGGTCGGGACTAGGTGGTAGGAATGGCAATGAAGCGGGTTTGGGGTGGGGACTACATCCCCCATCCCCGACCCCGACCCCCAAATCACCCCCATCCCCGTCCCCAATCCCTAGCAGGAAAAGGAATCCCCCCTCCATCCCTAACTCTGACGGGGAATTCATCCCTATCGAAGACTTGAATCCCCAACGAATTGGAGACTAAGTTTGAGTCTTTGAGAGACTGAAAATGAGAGTCAGAGAGAGAGAAAGAGAAAGAGAGGACCATTGTGAGAGCTGAGGTCGACGATGAGAGAGAATCTAAAGGGCGAGGCGACGACAACGATGACGAAGGTTGAAGGAAGATTAAATAACTGAAACTCTTATTTGAGTATCTCATCTCTGTCCTCTGTCAAGACTTGAGTATCTCTGTCCTTTGTTCGATGTCCGATGGCAACGGGCGAGTGGCGATAGTCAGTGACGGTGGTCGATGAATCGGCGATGAAGACAAACTGACGAAGGAAGAGAAACCTAGGGTTTTGTCGAAGACGAATTGGCAAGTCTTTTACTGTTTAAGTGTTTTTTAAGTTTTAATCTTTTAAAAAATGAATAATAATTATTATAATATATTATATAATATATAATATAATATATAATTATATATATATAATAATCGGGGACGGGTCGAGGTGTGGATTGCATTTCCCGTCCCCATCCCGTCCCTAATCGGGATTCAGGGACAGTGAAAATTGCCATCCCTACTAGGTGGACTAGTGCAAAGTCATCCCGTGTGGGCATTGGGATTACGGAGCATGGTGGAATGTTAAGATTGGGTTCCCTCCCTCTAAGGGCTAACTTTTAGGGACGAGTTATCGTAAGGTACATAACAAATGGTATCGGAGCTGGATGTCGGTTTTGAACACCGGCTTTTCCAACTACAACGAAAGGTTCGATTTATGGTGACAAAGCAAGAGGAGTTTAGGGAGAGAATGATGCAGATGTTTGCATCCCTCTTTGCTCATTTTGATAAACTAGAAGCCTTACATGCACCCTGTGAGGCTAACCACTCTGATGTCCATGTTGCCATCCATCATTGGGACGGTGGGGGTAACGACAATGACGTTGAAGCCCAAACAGCCAAGACGGTAGAAAAGCAGAAGCAAGAACTGTTGGAGGAGCAAGCCTTTTCTCGTTTCGATCGGTTGGAAGCATCCTACTCACCTTGTAGGACCATTTGCTCTATCGTTCACGCTTCCGCCCATCATTACTCGGAAGTCCGTGCCACTATAGAGATGACAGTTGGTTGCATCCCAATTGCTCCAAGGATTACGGCTGTTTGGATGCAGTCAACTATGGCCTTGGTAATTTCAATGATGTTGTCTTTAAATACAGGAAGGGTGTTGAGTTTGACCTCAATGACGAGGCTCTGAAATTGGAACACCATTTGGATAGTGAATGTAACCACAGCAATGTTGAAGCCGCTGATGGTGGCAAGTATGTGGCAGTGGAAGGAAGGAAACCTAAGCAGAAGAAGCCTATAGAAAGCCTAAGGTCGATTGCGTCGATCATGGCTTCCTCTTCGCCTCTATCGATTTTCTCTTCGAAAAAGAAAAGAATGACCAAGCTTCTTTGATTCCCTATCATCTCCAAAAACTTTGAACCAGGCTTCGGCAAGGAAGATCCTTCCATTCCTACCGGCACAGAATCAGAGTCCAACACCGAGAAGCAAGCCTCTGTTTATGTCCAAGTTGCAACAGTTCGTTCTCTCAAGACCTAGGCACACTAAAGCCCATATTCAGCTCTGCAATTGAAGCCTTGGATGCGTTAAAGCTTGAGGGGGTTTGCATACGAAGCAATGAAAGCCAGAGTTATAGATGGAATAGACGAAAAGATAGCACTGCCAGCATCTGTCAACAACATCAATAGAAGTTTCATCCATGAGGGAATTGTTGGCACTATCAAAGTTGCCCGAATTTACAAGCAGCAAGTAGTGGAGTCGGAGCATCTAATGAAATCTCTGCTGGAGCAAAGAGATGCTTTGTCACGAAGAACTTTTACAAGGGTTGACCACGAAAAACTTACACGTGTTTTCGTAAATTTTTCCCCAGCTTATTGGTATATGATAGGTCCTCATTTACTTAGTGGAGATGCTGAAGAGGCAATTGCTCACTTCAGAACTAAAGTGAATACACCACTACATTGCTGTGACAACTATCCCTAGCTATACTCTTTTGGCATTTGGTTATGTGAATCCTCTTATAAAACCTGTTGGAGACAAGAAAAAAGGCTCTTGTCAGGAGTAAGGGGTTTTTCTCCTACAAAGATGGACATCACACAAGTTCTACTGTTGTATGTCAGATTGCTGCATCTGCTATTTCTTATGGGCATTTTCAAACATGGAGCCCTTTTTTCTGTCAAATCTTCAAAGGCTGATCCTACTAAGCACTCATTGCATGGGTGCATGGAAGCTAGGACAATATCAACAAAATGAGCCCAGAAATAATTTCACCGGTGGGAACTACCAATGACTGATACAGTAGTGATTGAATCAAAGGAGGTTCATCCAGCATTGGATTACAACAGTGGGGGAAGTAAGCGATGGATGTGTGATTAGTGACTTTGACATCGAGGACAAGGTCAATTTTAAGGGGGTGGGAATAGGACTGTTCATAGGTCCGGTTGGGTCGGTTTATTGGTGTTTTTCCAACCGATCCGACTTGGTCGGGTTGCCTGAGGTGGAAACCGAAACCGATCCACTGAGAGGCAAAACCGACTTAGTCAGTTTTAGTTGGGTTGGGTCGGTTTGGGTCAGTTTCGATTTTGTTATTGTACAAAAAGGATAAATAAGCTTAGAACTAGAAGGAAATTTATTTGACCATTATTTCAGCCATCTGAATTCAATTCGGAGTCCAAGATAAATCTTCATGTAAATCTGAATTAGTTGTTGTTCAAGAGTCCAAGATAAATCTGAATTCAATTCAGGTAAAGAATAAAATCAATAAATTATTCATGTAAAAACAAGTGTCAAGTAAGACAAAAGTTATCAATAAAATAGAAAGTCAAACTGTTTTATAGAAAGAATGCTGAAATATTTATATTTCAAGAAACTTTCTAAATTCTAATCTAAGTAAAAAATGACACTTAATTCTAATTGTAATTGTCTAATTAGTTGCCTATTTGGTGTAAAAGACTATAAAAACTAGGATAGATACAATTTAATTAAGTAGGAACTAGAACTTTAGAAAACTAGTTAAGTAGAAACTAGCTAGAAGACTAATTGGTTTGGTTTGGTTCGGGTCGGTTTCGATTTTCACACAAGAAAATCAAAACCGATCTGATAATATCAATTTATGAATTTTTCCAACCCAAAACCAACCGGTGCTGATAAAAATCCGGTCGACTCAGTTTGGCCGGTTTGGTCGGATTGGGCCTTCTTATGAACAGCCCTAGGTGGGAATGTCACGGACCCACTAATGGGCCCATGGGTCAAAATAATTAAAGAAGTTAAGGGAGTCATTTGGGTGGATAAGGGACGACTGTTGAGATTTTTTGGATAAATATTTACTTGGTGTTTGTTAAAAGTCATAAGTCGAGTTTAGGATTGTTGGGTCACAATGGGAAGTTGTGTGGAGAGTTGTTAAATTGAGATTGGGTTAAGTGGGTCAAGTTGTTACTTAATTTTAGGAGCCAAGTTTTTAGAAGTCATTCATTATCCAGGAATCTATGTAAATTGTAATTTCCCTCTTAATGGAACATTATGAAAATTATCTTTGTTAATTAAGAGTTATCTATTTGGAGGTGTTCCTCTCCCTCTAAGTAGACGGAATTTACGTTAAGTCCCTATTTGGGTCTGTAACACATTATCACCCACACCCAATTAGGATGAAATAATTGAAGTATGATTTCATTTTGGAACAATCAAACAAAAACACTAACACAAGCAGTGAAAAACCAAAAAGTGACTATACCCAACTTGATTAAGATTTATATCTGATTGTGATATCATTCATTTATTTAAATATCCTGTGCATTGAGACATTATATAGTATATACTAGCGAGATGCCCCTACGTTGCTGGGGCTAATGATAAAGATATTATCTCTCTCACAATTTAAAATCATTACTCCAAAGTTTTGAAAATAACCGTTGGAGTATATGTGGCATTAATAGGTTTAATGCATTTATTACAAAATAATGTACAAGAAATTAAACTAAAATATTTGAACGGAATTAAAACAGAAATATTAAAAAGAAAACAATAATACTACAGAATACGAGCAATAAGTACAAGCGAAATTAATAAGCTTAATGCATATGTTGTCCATCATTATTGGCTGCTAACAGTCTGTACTGACTCCACAATAGCTTTCGACTAGGTTTTTCGTAAGGGCATGGTAACATTGCACGCGAAACGTTCTCTGTAATACACATTCTGGGAATGTATCTCCCCAAGAATGACAGCAGTAAGGAAATAAAACCCATAACCCTAAGCTTTGCAGATTCACTAGAATACGGTTGGTCAGCCGTTGTGATTGTGATTAATGCACCAACCACCCAGGTCCAAAAGTGGAAAATTACGAAAACAGAGTTTCTTGAAAGAACAATAGAAACATCACAAGTCAAGAAGCATCTTTTCTTCCCCTGTTCAATAGCAATTCTTACCGTTTTTAATCTTCTCAAGAGCTTCAAACAGAGACATCTTGCATTTTTCTGTAAACCACTGAATTCAAAACAACACAGAAACCACGACCAGCAAATAAAAGAACCAGGTAGGCTACTAAAGTGAAACAACACTTGGCACCTGAAAACTGAGTTGAAATTTGAAAAAGGTAGGGAAATAAGAAATTTTGTACATTCTGTCAATTTATGAAAAGAGCAAAGGACAGAAAGGAGAGATTACGAATTACCAATCTCCTTCTCCTCTACAACAAACAAGAAAGAATAAGGAAACACGGAAGATACTATACACAAGGAAATTAAAACATGCCAAAAACCAAGCAAGATAAGAAATAAACAGACTACAAAACCAAGGTAAAAAAAATCTAAAATAGAAGAGCAAGTACACAACTCGACAAGTTCAAAGGGAAAATCCCAAGACAGTCTTCTTTCAACTAACTATAAAGTAGAAAAACATCGGTTTCTTCTCTTTATGGAAACAATCCTCAAACCATGTAAATATAGACAAAAAAAAAAAAAAAAAAGACCGAACAAAAAAAAAAAAACTAAAATGATTACAAAAAAAAGAAGGCCAACCTATGCAACTCGAACTCAAGATACAAACCAGAAAACCAGTAAAAAATAAAAGGTACCCATTAATCTCTGTGACAGTTCTTCCTTGTATTAATGGGGTTTAGTATAATAGTATAATACCGAGCATTAACTGAAGATTTAAAATCCGGAGACAGAGGGGAGTGTTAGGATTACAATGGATTACAATTAGGATTGAAAGTTTCTGTTGTAATTGTAATTGAATCAGGAGTACCCGATCCTTCTATACGTAGGAGACTGTCGAGTGTATATATTTGGGTATTGTTAGTGAATAAAATATGACAGTAGAAACCAGAGAAGCTCTGGTTTTATATGGTATCAGAGCCAGGGCACTCTGGAGATCAACGGCGACTTCGAACTAGTGATCAGCGGCGACTTCGGATCAGCGATCAGCGACGACAACGTTATGCGATGTGCTTTTCAGTCCAACGCTATGTTTTCGGATCAGTGGCGGCACTTCAGTGATCATTGGAATTAAAAGATTCAATGGAATTAGAAGATTGGCGGATGGTGAATTCCATGCTTGTGTTCGATGGATCGGTGAAATAACCTTCAGAAGATTCAGTGGAATTAGAAGATTGGTGGATGGTGAATTCCATGCTTTGTGTCATGGATTCTGAATACGATTGAACCAAATTTACGTTCAACCGTAACATACACAGAGATTGCGAAGACACTCTGGGATGACATAAAGGAGCGATTTTCTGTTGGTAATGGACCACAAGTCCAACAACTCAAACCGAGCTTAAGAATTGCAAACAAAGAGGTGTGACGATTCAGAATTACTTGCCAATGTGGCAAGTGCAGCTGCGACATAAGCACGGCGTGGGATAAGAAGGGAGATGAAGAGAAATTTCATCAATTTTTGATGGGGCTAGATGACACGGTCTATGGAGGTGTGCGTTCACATATACTAAGTACGAAACCCTTGCCAAATTTGAATCGAGCCTATGCCATAGTGGTTCAAGAAGAGCAAGTTTAGACTATGACGCGTGCAAAGGAAGAGAAAGCTGAAGCTGTGGCCTTCGCAGCCCACATAGGAAAGAGGCAAAGCGAAGGCAGAGACAATAACACAGTATATACTCACTGCAACAAGACAGGCCACGATGTAGAGTCTTGTTTCCAACTGATCGGCTACCTTGAATGGTGGGGTGATCGGCCGAAAAATAATACCCATGGAACAGGCCGAGGGCATGCTGGACAGAAACAACAAACAAGGCAGGAGGAAAAGGTCGTGACAGCCAAGCTGAGGCCAATACTGTCAAAGCCTCTGCATAAGGCAATACATCTCAAGGAGAATCAATCGATGCAACCAAGACCGGGTTAAATGGACTGAGCAGTGGACAATGGAACATGTTACTCAACCTTTTGAACACACAGAAAGAAGGGAGTCGACGATTAAGTGGTAAACAAAAATTGTCAGAATGGATAATAGACACAGGGGCCTCTCATCATATGACAAGAAACCTCGAGTCGATGAGAGACATAAAGAATACCATTCCATGCTTTGTCGGGCTGCCAGACGGGAAAGCAACGATAGCAGAAAAAGAAGGCACGACCACATGTGGCTCGTTCCTCAGCGGAAGTAGAGTATCGGTCTATGGCCACAACCACATGTGAATTGAAATGGCTGAAGGGATTGTTATTGGCTCTTGGAGTTACGCATTCAAACCCAATGCGATTATATTGTGATAGTCAGGCAGCTTTGCATATTGCCGCAAACCTAATGTTTTATGAGCGTACGAAACATATTGAAGTTGATTGCCATTTTGTATGGGATGATATTCAAAATGGTTGCATACGTCATGTTTATGTATCGACTACCGTTCAACTGACTGGCATTTTTACAAAGGCATTGGGTCGCAAAGAATTTGAGTACTTTCTCCGCAAGTTGGGCATTCACAATCTAGATGCTCCAACTTGAGGGGGGTGTTAGGATTACAATAGATTACAATTAGGATTGAATGTCTCTGTTGTAATTGTAATTGAATTAGGAGTCTCCGATCCTTGTATACGTAGGAGACTCTCGAGTGTATATATTTGGGTATTATTAATGAATAAAATATGACAGTAGACACCAAGCTCTGATTTTACAGGGAGAGAGAGGATTGAGAGCGAAGGTTGAGAAGAAGACGATCGACGAGAGAACAGAGTTGAGAAAGACGATTGACAGAAGAATAGAGAGGACGATACTGGAAACTGCAACGTGAGGTGAGAGGACGGTATTGGAAGCTGCGAGGAACCAGGGAAAAAACAATCAATTTTACTCGGACACATATCTTTCATGCAATAAATTATTGGGAATTTGGGATAGCTCTCTCTTTAACACGAGGAGGTAGCCATGGACGAGAGCCGGAGAAGACAACTCACAAGGAAGTGCGGAGGAGGTAACATTTTAAACAAGGAAAGGAGAATGGCGGAGAAGGTAGCCATAGACGAGAGTCGGAGACGACAACAGAGAAGAGATTTCACGTGATGAAAAGCTTCACGTGCGGATACCTCATTCTGCATTCCTGCTAGAAGAGATTTTCGCACGCGAAAAAAAAAATCACGTATAGATACCTTATCCTGCGAGAAGGAAAAGCCACGTCTTCCGAACACCCTTCCCGCCTTAGTATATATGATAGATAATAGATAATATAATAAAAACAAAAAACTTAACTGACCGGGCTAAGACATCCTTATCCTCGTGTCATTTGACTCATTTGTTTGAGTCTTATGTGGTCTGCCCAACCCATTAACAGCCCAACGAATATCCCATGGTAAACTAAGACCATGACTGGTGACTTGGTGAGCGCTAAGAGGCCGTTATTTTGTGCTGCATTGGAGGTGGTTGGGGCATTGTAGTAATTCGATTTCCCAACCACACAAAAGCGACCGTGGAGTTGTCGATAGGCTCTGGATGAGGCGCGCCAAAATCTCTGCAACGACTTAAGCCCCCTCTCATGGCGTCTCTGTTCTCCTCGATTAATTTTCACCAAAACGTACCCGTTTCTCTTGTTGCTTCTTCCTTTCGAAGACAAACTTCTCATCCAATACATTATCTGTTTCGCTTTAACCGGACTCGGGGAGTTGACACAACGAAAGCTACTCGTTCCGTAATTCGCTGCATTTCTGCGAAAAATCCTTCAGTGGTCGGTTGAATCACCATAACATTGGTTCTGCTTTCCCATTCTCTTTTCTGGAATTGATATTCGTTTAGTTTCTATTTCTAGAACAAATAATCACTCAATTACTCCTACATTGTAAGAGCCGGGACTGGATGCCTTTTTCTTTTCCTTTTTTTAATCGATAAGTTCGTTACTGTTTGTTGTGAATTGGTGAAATGGTTGCAAAATGGCGAATCCCGTTAATGTTGGTTGCGAGCTGACTGTCAATGGCTGTAACTTTTGTATCAAGTTGAAATCTGAAGCCGTCCAAAAAAGGGACAAATATGTGATTTAAATTTTATTTCATACTTATATTTTCATTCAACGAATATTTCCTCCACTGCGTCTTCTGGAATTATGCGAAGGAAATGCATCCCTTTTGAATTCAATATAGCTTCTTATGATTTCAAGTTATTATACTTCATGGATGAGAAAAATAGGAAGGTAATCTGAGTTTGATGATTGGATTTAAGATACATCGGCATGCTCTGACAGACCATACTGGCTTAACATGGTCCCTCTTGTAACCTTATCGATAGGTGTGGAGAATGAAATTGTTTCTGTTCACCTGAAATCAGATGTATCATGGTCAGGGTCTAAAAATTGCAATATTGATCCCATTTACCAATTGACGTGAACCTTTCAATTTTCTTTAGACGGTTTTGGGTTGGTTAATTCCAATCTCGTTTAAAGAACCATTCAATCAGGTGTATCATGTGTGAATGTGGCACACATCCAAGTAGGATAAAATCACCAATAAGTTTTACTCTTTAGGAATTGGATGCCTTTTACATGTCAGGGTGCAGCTAGTAATATGGAAACTATGGCAATGTTCACATACTTTTCTATCCATTAGTCAGATTTTGGAAATTGCTCGTATTGTGTTTCAGTAAATTAAGAATCAGTCATGAGCAATTAAACCAAAATATACATGTTTGTAAGATCCCTTTTATAATTTAAGAAATGTATACCTTGCCACACTACCTCTCTGTCTCATACTTCCCCCCTCCAATTATGCAAATGCAACTCACTTCTCATCTCTCTCCCATATCACTTCCTCTTTCTCACATTCATTCTCTTTCACATCAAAGTCTTTGGAAGCTAACTCATTTATATGACACTTTTTATAAGATTTCGGTGACTAACTGCTTTGACACCAAACCATGATCTTTTGGCATCCAAAGATCAAGGCTCTAGTGGAAGGATTGTGACTCATCCCCATGTTGAGATTTCAGCAAGTGGAGACTCTAAAGGGTAAGTGCTGATTTTTAGAAGACAATAAGGTCCATGGAGGTAGGTTTAGACACTTTGTAAGAGAAATTAGAGCTCTGATATCTAATGCAAAATTTCGTTGAAGTGCATCAGGAGATCTGCCAACTCACCAGTAGAAGGGCTAGCTAGACAAGGTGTAAGGTTAAGAGACATATTTTGGAACTACATGCTTTTCAAGGCATACATTGAGATGCAACAAGCACTATTCCCACAATGATGTTAAACACACTTCTTGCTTATGTCTTGTGTAGATATGCTACTTGATGTGTTGACTTTATATTCCCATCATTGTTTTGTTTTCTTACAAAAGAACATATGACCTATTTTGAATCATTGATGTGACTAGTGCTTTGTTAAATGCAATTCAGTACTCAACCTTAATTCAGTGTTAATTAATACTCATGCAAACCTGGTAATTTGCCTTGCATTTTACCTTCCATAGAACTCTTTTCTCTCAAAAACCAGTTTCTGATTCTGAATTCTTCATCATGCAGGAATTTTCAGACATCAGTAATTTGCCATCAATGTCATACATATCAACATTGTTCCATGGTGTGAAGAAACTCAAGAGCACAATTGCTGCAATTCTCATTTTTGTCCAAATCTCATCTCCACTGCCTTTGTTTGGTTACAACTCATGGTCCATTTCTCCAGCAAAAGCTGTGCTTTACTCACCAGATACGAAGGTTCCAAGAACTGGAGAGCTTGCTTTGAGAAGGGCTATTCCAGCAAATGCTAACATGAAAGCAATCCAGGTTTGTAAATTTGTTATACAATTTTTTGTGTTGCTAAATCTAATCAGTTTGCAGGATGTCTTTACCTTTAGGAATCTTTGGAGGACATCTCATACTTGCTAAGGATACCACAGAGAAAGCCTTATGGTACAATGGAGGGGAATGTCAAGAGAGCTATAAAGGTAACTGATACGGACAATAGGCTGTTTTTTTTTCTGCATTTTTTGAGTATTTTTATGGGTAGGGGTACTATAGTTGTTTTACTGGTTTTTTATTGGCGGGGAGGGGGGGGGGGGGAGGGGAATTTGGGCCATGGTGTCTTTAGTAAGCCTCTAGTCCTTATTTGTTTCCTTTCAGTTGTTTGGGTCAATGTGTCAGTCTACAGGTCAGTGTTAAGAGTTATTTGAGCCTTTTATTATACAGGGTATTTTGATATGTTGGGAAGGGGTGGCAGAACTAAGTAATACTTAAATGTATGTTTTAAATTATTTTGTTTAGTGAAGTGAATGACTGAAGATTAGTTTTTTGGGAGATCTTAGGCTTGTGTTTCTGTAGGTATTTGTTTTCTTGTTCCTTTATTCTCTCACTAATTCTCTATACGCTTTCACTGTTACTACATCGTTTTTTGATAATTGGAGAATTAATCTGTAGTAGATGGGCTGAGAATTTATTGCAATCAAATAAGTATTCAATAGATGTAGAAAGTCCTTTTTCTTTGGATTTCTATCTAGAAATACTATTCAGTCAAGATTTTGACACCTGGAATCCATTCAAAACTGCAAGTAAACTTCCCTTCCTATATTAGATTTCTAATCTCTGTTTCACCACTTTAGTTGCAACCTAGCTTTTAGTTCTATCAGTTTCTATCATTTTTCTCTTTAAAATTTGGGGGTGGTCACAAATACAGTCTATCTAAGCCAACCACCAAAAACCTTAAATCCCATCCCTAAAATTTCCCCCCACCTATTGTAGCCTTTCCACCTTTATGCATTAAATCTCAATTCTTGCAAAATTTTATTGTTTTAATCACTTTCTCTGACAATCCAGCAAAGCAGTGCCTTTCTTTGATCCTAATTTCATAGAATCAGTACCAGTCCTACATCAGTAACATTATTCTTGGACTGTTATCTCAGTTCATTTCAAATGTACCTTGCTTCAGTTAGATTTTGAAATTGGTCAATTATGTGAAACTCTAGGAATGCAGGATCCCCATCTTGGTTTTCATCATCCCCTTCTTTTCTTCCTAATTGGGAACAAGCTACCTAATATAAGCAGGAACAGACCCACATGTCAAATAAGGCAAGCTAAAACACAGTACATTTCTTGATGATTAGCGAATGGAAAAAGCTATTCAGGGAAGGCTGCTAGTCAATACGGATTTGACCTCCCTATTCCCTGTTTTTGGTTATCTGCTAGAGAGCTTGCAGATGTCCATATTTATTTGAACAGGATGTCTAAGCTCTCTCTCCTCTCTCAAAGGGTGCCTAAATATCCAAGGTCCTTTTTTTCCATATATAAACCAGCTAATGATAGGTAGTAAGTAGTTTTTGGTTTTCACAGTTGTGGGTCAGATGCCTTCAATCAGAGACATTGGGTAAGACACTTCATCTCTGTCTGAAGAGTCTCCAACTGCAAATTTCCCTAAATAAGCTAGTAGAACCTTTCCTCTTAATCCCTAAATCTTCCATGTATACCCCAAGGTCCTGGATTACCAAGGGAGCAGCCATCAAGCTACATCTTGGGTGGTAGGAGATGCACTGAGGAGACCAACACTGGTCAGCTATCTGTGTAGTGGTGGAAAAAAGTTTTCAAATTTCTACATTAGACCAGGCTCAGATCACGTCATATGTAGAGTAATTTCTAGATTAATCATAGCACAAAAGTTAGTGAGCCACTCCAATGCTGATGAGATTGATCAGAGTACCTGTATCCTGTTCCTTGTTAATACTATTGCAGTTTGAATAACCTAACTGATTTCCTTGTTAATACTAGGTAGTCCAAATGGTTTGTTGCAAGAGATTGGTTATTTAGATGTGTTATTCCTGCAATACCACATGGTACCATTTGTCTAAATCTATTCTCTAGGGCTTCTACTTTCTTGGTGCAAGTACGTGTGGTTCCCCGTATCTGCGATCACGATGAATGTATTAAACCAGAACGATAGAAACGCCTATGAAGACATGGAAGTCATCGAGGGCCTGCAATGAACCCATAAGCCATCATAGGCTTGTGATGAGCTCAAAGCCATCACGAACCTGTGATGGACTAAGGAACCACTGCACGACCGCAACAAGCCAAAGTCACTTACGACAAGACATCCAACAAATTAAGTGAATATGTCAGGTTAGCTTTGACATCATCCATGCCACGTCAATATAGGAGACCCGTAAGGGGAAGTAGTGCACGTGTATCATGAGAATCCTCGGATGAAAGGAAACTTCATCCTAGGAAGATCTTGCGTGACACATGGAGAACCCCCAGCAATGTCCTCCTAAAAACCAACACCGAATCAAAGATCCCCTTACCAAATAGGAATCAAACCCCTTTTGGTTCCTTCCCTTCAGGGACTTGGGGCCTCCCCTTATAAGAAGGGGAATAAACCGTAATCGACACACGATTCTATCTATTCTAAGACCCCTGTTTGTCTTTCACTACCTAACAAAAGCCATCCCATCTTGCCCCTTCAGATGCATAAAACATTCAACAAATAAACATTGTGGAGCAACCTGCAATACATGGGGTAGAACCACCCCTCAATGACCCTCAATGACGCAAGAGTGCATACAGAGGCCTTCAGAAGTGTTTCTTGATAGTAAGCATTATTGCCAAGAGATAGTGGGGCTGAAAATCAAATCTAGCATTGAACAAAAAGCCTACCTCTTGATAAAGTCCTTCCTATGAAGAAACAGGGGGGATAATAACAATCATACTAGAACTGACCAGTCCTAACACACAACGCGCTCCAAAACAAACACACCAGCAGCAACATTTTTCTTTTCTTCTCCCCCAAATTAAGCTCAAACTTTCAGGATCCCCACAACAGATGAACAATAGAAATAGATCCATTCATACCTCTGATATCCAGACAACATACTATCAAACGAAAGCACCAAGCCAAACACCCCAACCTGAGCCCCAACGACTATAGTCACCAAAAACCTACATGATGCCCAACCTCAAGAGATAACCGGCACTCGGACAAAACAAAACTCAGAATCACCTCTCCTCACCCCAGCCATAATGCACCAGCTGATGACAAAACATGCAATAAAAGAAGTAAAGCAAGCGCACTGGCCACAGGAATGCTTATTGATAAGAATACTATTACTAATAAACATGGGGGCTAATTGTAAGTACATGTGGTTCCCCATGTCTGTGATCACGATGAAGGTATTAAACCAGAACGACAGAAACACCTATGATGACATGGAAGTCATCGAGGGCCTACGATGAACCCATAACCCATCACATGCTTGCGATGAGCTTAAAGCCATCATGGACCTGCAATGGACTAAGGAACCACCGTGCAACCGCAGCAAGCCAATGTCACTCATGATAAGACATCAAACAAATTAAGTGAATACGTCAAATTAGCTCTGACGTCATCTGTGCCATGTCAATACAGGAGACTCGTAAGGGGAAGTAGCACACGTGTATCATGAGAATCCTTGGACGAAAGGAAACTTCGTCCTAGGAAGATCTTGCGCGACATGTGGCAAACCCCCAACAGTGAACTCCTGACAACCGACACCGAATCAAAGATCTCCTTTCCAAATAGGAATCAAACCCCCTTTGGCTCCTTCCCTTCAAGGCCTCAAGGTCTCCCCTTATAAAAAGGGGAATAGACCGTGATCGGCACATGATTCTATCTATTTTGAGACCCCTATTTGTCTTCACTACCTAATAACCTTCGGCCTTTCTTCGTCCTTCAAGGAGACCACCACGCTTAGCCTTACCACCCCACTTACACTTGGGGTTCCTATCCTATCTATGTTCCTTTTTGTGTTCAGGATATGTCTAGTTTAGCATAGGTATGTAGCTTGTGTATAGATTATTTTATGATACCATCTAATTTTATTTATTTATTTACTTATCCATATTTTTCTTTCAGATTGCAATGGATGAGAAAGAATCCATCTTGGGTAGTATACCTGAAGATCTTAAGGAGAAGGGTTCCATGCTGCATGCTTCTCTTATAGATGGGAAGGTAAAATGGCAAAATTTTTTTCCATCAGTAACTTTTGTTTTCAGTGCAAGGCCAGGGATGAAGATATCCTCCTCTCCTTGTTTCTAAACCATTTTATGTAAATGTTATATATGCTCTAGTTTCTTGGGCTTTTAGAAACTTCCTTTCAAATCAGTGTCTCAAATTCCAAAGCTTTTTTTTGGGCAATGTTGTTAAAGAATTGGAGTTTGGACTTAGAAGCTTTAAAAATGAAGAAGAGAAAAAGTTTTTATGGTTGACTTGGTCCACCATGGTATATCATCTTGCAAGAGCACAACTGGTTTGAGCCTTATCATTTTACTTTTTGTTATTTTTTTATCAGCTACGTTAACATCTATTTGATCAGTAGTTCCCGGCGATAGGTTTTTAAATGCATTGTATAATTCTTCTGTTTGATAAAAGACAATTGCTCCAAGTGCCTGTAGAATTTACAGGACATATTTAATTTAATTTTCCAGGGCAGGTTGCAGAGCCTTCTGGCATCAATCAAAGATAATGACCCAGATAGAGTATCTGTAGATCTTGCATCATCATTGGATACTGTTGCAGAGTTGGAATTATTACAAGTAATATTTACTATCCATGGTGTGTTTTTTTCCCAAATAAGCTAGTTAATCCATAACAGGAAATTTGTATTTCGGCAACCAATGACAGTATTTGGACCTATGATGTTGATGTCTAATGGTTTCTCCATGTTCTCCTGAATGTGTTGTTACTTTGTAGTGGAAAACTAGAAATGTTTATGATTATTGTTGTTAGTGTTTATTAACCTTGTTATTTAAAGGAGAAATTTGGGCACAGTTATTTTGAGCTAACCTAAATTCTTAATGGGTCTTGGCTCGGTTTAGGAGCCCCTAATTATTTGTTCTGCATTTTTAATTATACTTATGGTTATCTATTAAAAAAAAGGAGTAATTGGTCACATCATGATTTTGATAGGAGAGAAAACTGGAAGGACAAAACATATTATCGTTTTCAATTATCAAAAGGAGTGATTTTGTCTTTTAAAATATCTACCATTTTTGGGTAATAATTAAGGGTGTGGCCCTTTGTAGAAATGGGATGTGCTCAAATGACAGCCTCTAAACATTAGTAAAAAATTACATGTTTTGTAAGACAAATGACTCCTATATGTTGATTTTTATCATTATAAACATCGGTTTCTTTGTCTTTTCACCAAGGATGTACTTGGTTTATCAAAAATGGTATATGTCTATATTAGTCTTCCTTATTTATTTGGCTACCTGATTCATGATAGTAATAAGATGTAAATATGTGAAACTTCTCAACAGTTCCATTCTTGAACAGGCTCCAGGTTTGTCATTTTTGTTGCCCGAGCAATACTTAAAATACCCAAGGTATAGATTGTGAATACCAAACATTTCATTCATATATCTTTTTTGGGTTACAGATTTGCATGCATATATACATGCATACATGCATACATACATATATGTATATATTGTTAATATGTGATCTTGCACCCCTACATCTGACAAAAGAGCTAACTTAGCAATGCTAGTGAATCACATTAGTATCTTTTGCTGTATTAATCAACAAAAGATATCATATGAATAAATTCTATGGTATTGTTTTGTTTCATTCTCACCTAGTAAAGCTAGCTTGTGTATGACGATTAACAATTAGCTAGTCCGTTTTTAGGGACTCTGTGGCCCTTTCAGGGGGCAAATATAGATGTAGTTCAGTTAAATGAAGCCTAGGTATACTAAGAAGAAATTTTAGAACAACTAGTAATATGGTTGAAGTGTAAAACTATATATTAGGTTTTAAATCTTATAATAATAGAGTGCATTGATGGAATATTGATTTCATTTTCATTTATAGTTACTACTTTGAATTCCAAAACTGCTGAATAAAGTTACATATTCTTTGATCCTGACATTTTATAGAGAAAATGAAAGTTACATATTCCAAAACTGGAAGATTATATTCAGTTTATTCTTCTTTTGATAAACATTGATAAATGAATTATATAGAGAAAATATGTGCTAGACATAACTCAAGAGCAGAAGAAATCCAAAATCGTAAATGGCTCTAGAATATGATGGAATAGCATGCATGCATAGATCCCCTTCTAATCCAAGCATAGCTGGAGTACCACCAATCAACCACATATCTTTGCATGTGCAGAATATTCATGGACAATGCAAGGATTGGATCCTCCTTTGTGACATGGAAAAATTTTTCATGCCCCCAATCACCCACATTTGCCATTTGATTGCTTGAATCATTCTTCATTCTTCATCCTTCATCTCTAGCAAAAGTATCATGGGATGTTTCATGAATCATGGACTAGTAACAATATTATTCACTTCTGATCTGCCTCTCCTATAACCCCTAGATAAGAGAAATCAAACCACCTTTTCAGAGTAGGAAGACTATGTGCAAATACTATCTGCCATGCTTCTAATCATGACAGAAATGGAATTACATTTGTCCTTGAATATAAATCTTGTTTCCCTTAGCACACCAGAGTTCTGGATGCTGCAGGGCCTCAAAGGAATGGATTTTGCTTTTTTTTTTTTGGGAGGGTGGTGGTGGTCAATGGAAGTGTATATGTATATGCCCCTATAGTAACTCTTTTTTTGGTAAGCCTCTTATAATAACTCTAGTAGGGTCATGCATCACACTAGGAGAAGAAAGGATAACATAGCCCCACAATAGAGTTTCCTGGAATATCTTCTAGAGAAGGAAAGTCAAACTTGTTCTAAGAAGTTAAAGACTTCTCAGTTAAAGCAACAACATTCTTCTTTTAACTTGAAGCAACTAAATAACATTAACTTGGATAGAATCAATTGATCACTTGATGAAAAAATAACCTCGAAATTATTTCATGAGGAAGTCACTTGGTTAGCAGATAACCTGTTTTATTATATTAAGTTTCTAATCTCCTTATAACCAAACATATAAGATGCAATAAATAAAGAAAGATTCAACAAGACTAGAGATTGAATAATTCAAATATTCAAACTACAAAGGATAGGATCAGTAATGAAGCCATCTGTAGAAACCTAGGAGTAGCTCCAATAAGTGATAAAATGAGAGATAGTAGACTAAGATGGTTTGGTCACGTGCATAGAAGACCACCGACAGCTCCAGTTAGAAGAAGAGATTTGTTACAAGTGGAAGGGCGTAGAAGAGCTAGGGGTAGACCGAAAAGGACATGGGTAGAAGTAGTAAAATGATTCAAGCACTAATATTTAACGGTGGATATGGCTTTAAATAGAACGGATTGGTGAAGTAGGATTCTTGTAGCCGACCCCACATAGTTGGAATAAGGCATGGATGATGATGATGACGACTCAACAAAAGAGGGGGAAAAAAAATAAACAAAAATAATGTCCCAACTAATCTAGGAAATGGTGTCAAGATTTATGAGAAATTGAAACTCAAAAATGTACACCTCTTCAAACTCCATTGCCTCCTTTGAGGATGGAGTACCTCATGGGCCTTGTATTTTGCTAGCTAAGTGATTTATAACCTGCTGATCCCAACTTTCATTGGGCTAGATGCCTAGATCCTTCATCATTGTACGAGACAAGGTTTACCCCAAGATCCTTGTCCTTCCTTTTCACCTCCTCATGCACCTATATGCAATAATATTTGCATTGTCAAGATTTCATTTAGTTAAGTAGGATTTTGTTTGCAGGGCTGGGTTTTAGAAGAATAAGGGCAACAAATAAAGTGTTGCTTAGATGGCTGGAGAATTGGTAATGAAAGAGTGCTCTTTGGAGGAGGTAGTTGCATACAAGTATTGGGTTGCTAGGTTTTATTGAGATTCTAGAGAGGTTATATCCACAAAAAGAATTGGTGTTTTCAAGGGCATCATACAATTTCAACAGGCATTATGTTTTCAACAGTCACGAAGGAGATGTGAGGCATCTTTTTATTTCTTGCAGTTTTGCCAAATTTGTATGAGGTTTTTCTTTTCATTATTTGGAGAACATAGGTGGCAGCTGAGGCATCCTAATGAGATTTTTCTTTATGGCCTGCTATAACAGGAAGCAGGAAAGGCAAAGATATTTTGGAACTGTATTCCTTTTGCACTTGGTTGGAATATTTGGAAGGAGAGGAATAAAAAAAATGAGGGGAAACAAAAGGGCTATGCAAGCCTTAGTTTGGAAATGGAAACTTTGATTTTTGACTGGATTATAGTGCATCCAGACTTTGTTAATGTTCTGAGTGCTAGTTTTGGATTGTGATTTTGTGATTTTGGTCTACATTAGAGATGTTAGTGCAGTCTATATAATTGGTCATGTTTGTTGGTGTTTTATTTTATGTTCTTGATGTTATAGTTTGGTTTTGGGTGTTACTCATTTCCCCTTCCAAACTATATGTTTTTGTCTCATAATGGATAAGAATGTGCTTTCAGATGGCTCCCTTCTATCCAATTACATGGTGCACAGAGGATGGATTCCTTAGTGGTCTCTTCAAATAAGGGGATGTAAAAAAAATTCCATAACCATTTGTGATACAGTGAGTTCATACTCAAAGGATGCAAAGAGACCTAAAAAAATTAAAAACGTATTTGGTTGAAGAAGCTGGACTGTATACTATAAAGTCATCTAAAAGACAAAAGTCTATTTTTTTTGTTTCAGTTCTTTTCACTAACAAGAGTGATAATTTCTCCTGGGTTCTAATAGGTGTTTATGGTCTTTATTCACCTGCTAGAAGAAGTATCTTTTGGGAGGAATTGGAATCAATTGGCACCAATGTTATACTTTCTTGGTGCACTGGGGGTAGTTTTAACATCAACAGGTGCGTGCATAGAAAATCTTCAAGTGGCAGAGCAACCAGAAGTATGAGATTTTTCTTCATTCATAAATTGGTTTCAGCTTCGGGACCTTCCCCTTCAAATGATCATTATACTTGGTCAAACATGCAGGAGAACATTGTTACTAGCAGGACTGATAAGTTTCTTATTTCAGAAGATTGGGAAGTGCAATATCTGATGACCGATCAACAGGTTGGTTTGAGATGTACCTCAGACCACTAGCTGGTGCTGTTGTAAATGGAGATAGTGAAGATGGGCAGGCATCCATTTAGATTGGAGAATTCCTGGATATTTCACAAGACTTTTGAAGGGAAGTAACCAAGTTGTAGCAGGAATTCAATATGGAGGGATGGGCTGAGTTTAGGTTTATGTAGAAATTGAAGTATCTAAAAAGAAGCTGAAGAGCTGGAGCAAGGGGAATTTCAGACCGGTTGAGGGGGAAAAGAAAACCCTGAATTTAGAATTTGATAAGCTGGATGAGGAGGAGCAGTTTGCAGGACTAAGTGAAGAAGGAACTGGGAGAAGCTAACTTTAAGGAAAGAAATGTACTGGAGACAATGCTTTGAGGGTTACTTGGCTTAGGGAAGGCAACATCAGCGCCACCTTCTTTCATAGATATGCTTTGGGCAGATGCAAGAAGAACTTTATTGGTAAGTTAAGAGTCAGGAACCGGGAGATTACAGACCAATTGGAAATTGCAGAGGCAATACTGAATTATTATGAGGACCTTTTCTCTTCGCAAGAAAGTTGGCAGCCAGAGCTAGTTAGTTGGGATGGACCTACCCTAACAGAGGAGAAAAATAGGTGGCTTGAGAGGGTCTTTGAGAAGTCAGAAGTGAAGGAGGCGGTGCTTGGTTTAAATGGTTATAGGCACCCGGACCTGATGGATTCCCTACTTTTCTTTCAGGTCTGCTGGGATATAATTAAAGGGGACATCATGGATGTGTTTGATGATTTCTTCCATTCCACCATCAACAAAAGCACTAAATTCACCTTCATCTCATTAATTCCAAAGAAGAATGGGGGCAGTAGAGGTAAAAGATTTCAGACCTTATTAGTCTTACTGGAAGCTTGTTTGTACAAGCTGAAAGGCTCAAGGAAGTAATTGGGAGTGGGCGGGGGAGGGGGGGGGTGTTGTGGCCTCTAATCAGTGTGCTTTCTTCAAGGTAGGAAGATAATTGGTGTTGTTATCATTGCCAACGAATGTGTAGGAGATAGAAGATCTCAAGGAAAAGAGGAGGTGGTATTCAAACTTGATTTAGAGAAGGCCTTTGATAGGGTGGATTGGCACTGCTTAGCTTTTATGGTGATTGAAAGGGTGGTGACAGATGGGTGAAGATGGGATATATCAAACACCCTTGGTTATCCATCTTAGTTAATGGCAAACCGAAAGGCTATTTTAGAGCTGCTCAGAGAATCGGGCAAAACTTCCCTTTTTCCCCTTTTCTCTTCTCCTTGGATGTTAATGTGTTGAGTCTCTTCATTGGGAAGGCTGTTAGCAGACAGTTTCTGAAAGGCTTTGAAGTAGGGAGGGAGAGGGTATGCATTTCTCATCTCAGTCTGCAGATGATACTGTTCTTCTTCTTGATGTAGATGAACATCTCAAGAGAGTTGTTTTGGTATCGTGGAGCTTCAATTTTCTAGTGAAATTTTTAAGTTTTCCAATTTTGATGTTTATTTTAAGCAATTTCTATGATCTTAAAGAACAAAAATATGAATATGACAATTTCATGTTGAATTTGAACAAAGGAGAGCCTGATAACTTTGTTTGTTGCCTTGGTAAAATCTTGGATGACAAGAATTAAAACATGAGTTTGAGTCAGAAAAAAAAATGCCAAAGGTTAGTTCCATGCCCAGTCCACCCTTCCCAAGATCCCAAGTCAGGACTACCAACATTGGGGTAATATTTTAAAGCTCAGTATATCTATATCTATGTCTATGTCAATCTATCAATCTATCAGTATGTGTATATGTATTTTACTATATATAATATCTCTCTCTTTCTATCTATTCAGATGTATTACGTATCCTCTAAATGCTTCTGCAATGATTCTTATCAGCATGTATTGCTGGATCATAGAGCACTTACACAACTCAAATAGAAATTGTTTCCATATATTTTTTAGGCTCACTGGGAGAGGAACTGTAGAGTTCACAATTGAGAAGGGAGATGGTACAACTTTTTCTCCTGCTTCTGGTGGTGAACCAAGAAAATCTGCTATAATACAGGTTTGCTTAAGTTCATATTATTCAGAGAAAGAAATATATCTTGTAAGCATCTGTAACTTTATATGCTTTTTCAGACATCAACATAATTTACCTCCAAAGAATTATTAATAATTGATTTATGTTGACAGCTGAGAAAAGCTTGTCTTGCATAACCTCATGTTAATCGTTGATTCCCATCATCTGGTCGTACTTATGCAATTGTAATTAAAATATCTTTTTATGTGGCTCACTAGAACTTTTCATCATAGATAATGATTAGGCACATCTTGTTTTTGATAAAGAGGGAATACCCCTAACCATTGGTCAAAGATACATGATTAAGAAAGGCCACCCCCATGTTTTGACTTTTATCACTATCAGCATTAGTTTCTGAAAGCTGAAATGTTGTAGTCGAAGTAGTAAAAGAGAGGAGACCAGGAGGTGCTGAGAATGTCGAACTGTTCTCTCCAGTCGACAATACTGTTATTTATATTATATTACAATACAATGTTATAGGAAATGTCTGGAATGCCCCTGATTAGTGATGGGACACCCAAACTACTTGAAACAACAAATAAACTTAGGCCCATAAACACAGGCCCAGTACAAAACAACTTAAAACATAAATACAGACTAATAAGAACCCTTATCAGCCGAACCATCAATAAATAAAACCCTTCAACCTAACACTCCCCCTCAAGCTAAGCATGGATGTCCATCATGTATAACTTGTTAAGGTCATTGAATTTTGCTACAACCAACCCTTTAGCCAGTACATCTGCAATTTGCATCTCAGATGGAGTATAAGGAATGCAGAGTTCTCCCGAGACTATTCTCTCCCTAACAAAATGTTGATCAATCTCAATATGTTTTGTCCTATCATGTTGCACAGGGTTATTTGCAATGTTGATGGCCGCCTTGTTGTCACAATATAGTCTGAGAGGACCCTCAGTTTTAATGCCAAGCTCATTTAGAAGAGTCCTGAGCCATAGGAGTTCAACAACCTCGTGAGCCATAGCTTGATATTCAGCTTCCGCACTTGATCTAGCAACAACATTCTGCTTCAACAACATTCTGCTTCTTATTGTGCCATGTAACCGGGTTCCCTCCCACAAATGTACAATACCCTGAGGTTGATTTTCTGTCCCCAACAAAACCAACCCAATCTGCATCAGTATAAGCTTCAATATCAATTTTATTGTTTTTCTTGAATAGAATTCCCTTTCTTGGGCAAGTCTTCAAGTACCTGAGAATCCTTTCAACTACTTTCATATGAGGGATCTTTGGAGAGTGTATGAACTGACTAACAACATGCACAACATAAGCAATGTCTGGTCGAGTGAGAGATGAATATATCGGCTTCCCTACCAACTTTTAGTATCTCTCTCTGTCACAGTAGTCCTCTCTTACTGATTCCTGTAGGCCATGATTCTGTTCTATCGGAGTATCTGCTGGTCTACACCCTATCATGCCTGTCTCCTCAAGGAAGTCAAGAACATAAACAATGAGTGCTTCAGTCTTTCGATCTCATCCAAGTCATTCCCGGTAATCACCATATCATCCACATAAACAATGAGTGCTGTAAGGTTTCTATCCTGTCTCTTTATGAATAAGGTATGGTCTGCACCACTCTGAATGTACCCTACTTTCTTCATGGCCCCACAAAGCCTCTCAAACCATGCACGAGGAGACTGCTTCAAACCATATAATGCTTTCCTTAGTTTACACACCTTTCTATCAAAGTCATAGCCTGGTGGAGGTTCCATAAATACCTCTTCATGAAGGTCACCATTTAGGAAGGCATTCTTCACATCCAACTGATGAAGTTCCCATGAAAAATTTGTTGCCAATGACAATAGAACTCAAATTGTGTTGAGCTTTGCTACTGGGGCAAAGGTTTCTTTGTAGTCAATCCCTTCTTTCTGAGTAAACCCCTTTGCCACAAGCCTGGCCTTGTACCTTTCAATGGACCCGTCCTCCTTATGCTTTATAGTAAACACCCATTTGCACCCAATAGTACTCTTCTCCTTTGGCAGATCCACTAATTCCCAAGTTCTTGCTTTCATTAGTCTTTCATTTCTTTATTCATAACTTCTTTCCACCTTGGATCAGACACGGCCTCTAAGTACCTAAAAGGAACATGTACAGAGGAAAGAGAAGACACAAAGGAGTGATAGGCTGCAGATAAATGCGAGTAAGAAACAAAATCAGCAATGGGATGCAGGGTGGTACAAGAATGGATAGGTTTACGAAGACTAATAGGAAGATCCAAATAAGAAGTATGAGTGTTGGAATTACCTTGGATTGTAGAGACAGATTGATCCGAATCCAACTGGTTGCTGTCATGAGTTTGATGGCCATTTTTCCGTCTGTTGTAGGTGATTTGTATCTCTTTCTATTGCCTACTGGAGCCTTCAAGGACATCTACAGTATCAGGAGAGGTAATCGACACAGTGGGAGCCTCAGCCTCACTAGGTTGACCCGAGATGCCACAACTAGGAGTAAAGGATGAGGATGGAAGGCCCAAGGTAGATAGGGGAGCAAAAAAAGAGGGAGAATGAAATTCCTCTTCCATCCCACTAGTCTCCCCCTGAAGAGGATTATGAGAAGATTGAAAATAGGATTGAGACTCAAAGAAGACCACATCTCTGGTGATATACTTTCTTTTGGATACAGGATCATAACACTTGTAACCCTTTTGTGTAGAAGAATACCCAAAAAATATCCCTTTTGTAGCCCGAGGATCCAATTTGGTCTTCTTTGGATCCTTCACATGTATGAAACACATCTCTGGTGACATACTTTCTTTTGGATACAGGATCATAACACTTGTAACCCTTTTGTGTAGGAGAATACCCAAAAAATATCCCTTTTGTAGCCCGAGGATCTAATTTGATCTTCTTTGGATCCTTCACATGTATGAAACATATACAACCAAAGACCCGTGGAGGAAGAGGGAAGTCTGGAAGAGTAGGGCATAGAACAGAAAAATGGGTTTTCATACCCAACACCTTAGATGGCATTCGATTTATCAGATATGGTGCAGTAAGTACATCTTGAGACCAATATTGCTTGGGAACCTTGTGTTAGAATAGTAGGGCTCGAGCTGTCTCCAATAGATGTCTATTCTTGCGCTCAATAACCCTATTCTACTGGGGGTATTAACACATGATGATTGATGTAACATGCCAACATCTTCCATGAATGAGTTCAAGGATTTTTCAAAATATTCAACAGCATTATCTGATCGGAATTGCTTAATTTTCTTATCAAATTATGTTTCAACCATTTTGCAAAATGCCATAGTTATCTGTGGCACTTCATCTCGTCCATTTAACAGGTAGATCCATGTGCATCGAGAGTAGTGGTCAATAAAACTGATAAAGTAATGAAAGCCATCAATAGAAACAATTGGTGAAGGGCCCCAGACATCAGAATGAACCAAATCAAAAGGAGCTCGAATTTCATTACTGAAAATTGGATAAACAGTTCTACATTGTTTTGACATCTGACATACATCACAGACTAAACTCTGACTTAAAATGCCCTTAAACAATTCGGAAAACATTTCTAATGAAGAGGAAGGTAAATGACCTAGCCTAGCATGCCACAGATACAACCTAGCTATTGACTCCACACTCTCCAGACTTCTAATAGCAGATGCTTGTAAAGCTGAGCGGATGTCTGTATCAAAATAGTAGAGGCCTCCATACTCATGGCCGCTCCCAATCATTCTCCTCGTCAATCTGTTCTGAAAGACACAATGATTAGGAAAAAATGTTATATTACAGTTCACATTTTTTGTAAGTTTTGAAACAGACAAAAGATTTGAGGTAAGACTGGGAACATGTAGGACTGATTTAAGAGAAAGGTCCTTACATAGGTCAACCATCCATTTTCCAAAGATGGTGGAAAAAGACCCGTCAGCAACTCTCATCTTATCCTGATCAGACAACAGTTGATATGAAGAGAATAAGGAGGACATATGTGTCATGTGGCCAGTTGCACTAGAATCAATAACCCAAGAAGTAGAGTCAATAAAACTAGTTGCACTAAAGGCAAAGACTGTACCTGATCTGGCAAGAGAGGAATAAGCAAAAGAATTACTCCTTAGACGGGCTAAAGCCCGGCTAAGGACCTCTACCTCACTAGCAGTGAAGCCCAAGGCACCGGCTCCAAAGGAATCAACAACCTGGCCCAAGGTGTGGATACTCTGTGAGTTGTCACCATTATTACTAGTGACAAGGTTCCCACTTGCCGCATGGCCCTTCTGTTGCTTCTTGTCCTTTCTTAATGAGTGCACTTAAGATGCTTCTTTTCTGGATGTCTGTTGCCCTTAGTAGAAACCAGGGCTGAATGATCTCCAAGTTGTTCAATAGGTTGAATCAGAGAGTTAACTTGCATCTCCTTTCGCCTCACTTCTTCATTTCTTACCAAATAATAAATATGGTGTAATTCGGGCAGTTCATCTCTCCCTAGAATTTGTGACCTTATGCCTTCATACACTGGGTCCAGGCCAGCCAAGAACTTAAAGACTCTGCTCTCTTCAACTTGCTTATCACGTCTTTCTTTGTCCCTGGCATTTTCCTAATCCAAGATCAAGTGCTGGTCAAGTTCTTCCCAAAGTCCTTCCAGAGTTGCAAAGTATGTTGCAACTATCATACCCCCTTGCCTTAAGGCAACAATGTTTTGATTCAATCTGTAGATTCTAGCATTATTTTTCTTCTGTCCATAGGTTCTAGTCACCTTTTCCCAAATCTTGGCTATTGTGGGAAAGTGTTGAACAGTCCTGACAACTTGTGGAGTCATAGAGGCAAGCAACTAGAACATAACTGTGGCATTCTCCTTGCGCCACACTGCATACTCCGCATTGCCAACTTCAGGTTCCTTCTTACTCCCATCTAAGTAGCCTGTGAGATCACGGGAAGTAATAAAAAGCATTGTAGAAACTGACCACTCCCTGAAGTTGTATTCATCCAGCAGCACACTTGTAATCTGCAAGCTGTGCAGATTCGGATTTTCCAGATTGGAAGACCTCTCACCAGGTCTGTTATCTCTAGAAGAGACTTCTCCAGATATTGAAGACATCTTGGCTGCGGACACTATGTAGATGATACTGTTTGAGGCTAGCCGAAGTGATAAAAGTGCTGAAAAGAAATTAGTTGCAGTATTGAAGAAGGTTCTGACAGCCCACAACACTGCTTCAGACTTGCCGAGCCTGACACAACCCTGAAGTAGTCGAGACTGCACTATGCTGACTTGGTTACAGCAGCAAATAGGGTGTATTGTGAGGTGGAAACCGACCTGAAACTGAGAGCTTACACCACTGCACCATGCTGACTTCTCTTTGGGCTTCGATTACTGCAATTGTAGAGAGTATTTCTCCCCCTACGGCCAATAGGACTGCTAAAATCAGTCATCAAACTAGGTCTGTCCTGTACAGACCTCTCTTAGCAGCCGGATGGCTACTAACTACTAGAAACAGTCTAGTAGGACATCCACTTCTGGGTCTTACTTCCCTTGCGCCCTACAACCAAGGGAAACCCTAGGTTCGAACCTTGTAGTGTTCTCCTGTAACCCTAGGGTTTCACTGCAGCAACCAAGATAAAACAAAGAAAGAAAGACAGCAAGAGAGGAGATGGCGTCGACTACACCAGGAAAGTGCTCAATGCTCTGATACCATGAAACCTGAAATGCTGTAGTCGAAGTAGCAGAAGAGAGGAGGCCAAGAGGTGCTGAGAATGTTGAACTGTTCTCTCTAGTCGACAGTACTGTTATTTATATTATATTACAATACAATGTTACAGGAAATGTTTGGAATGCCCTTGATTAGTGATGGGACACCCAGACTACTTAAAACAACAAATAAACTTAGGCCCATAAACACAGGCCTAGTACAAAACAACTTAAAACATAAATACAGACTAATAAGAACCTTTATCAGCCAAACCATCAATACATATAACCCTTCAACCTAACAGTTTCTTTGTCTTTTCACCAGGGATGTTTCAGGTTTATCAAAAATAGAATGTTCCCAAGTCAGTACCTTTTTTTTGAAGATAAAAAAATTATTAAAAACTAAAAAAAAGCAATTACAAGGAAGGCAATAAGCAATCACCCGAGGGAAAGCAAAAACAGAGACCCAAGCAAAGGAACCCCAAGCCCAAAAAATCAGCCCAAACAAGAATCCTTGACCCGGCTAAAAAGAAAAAAAAAACCCACACTGCAACACTAAGGCAAAAACCAGACCCTACCACCCAAAACTGACACCCTCTGGAAACCCAGCCCTGCTGCCCAAACCCAAACAAGACTCCCACTCAATGACTCTTCTTATCAGCTTTTTGAGAACAATCTTCTAGTCACCTTTTCTCTGCTTTTCTGTTTTCTGACGGGCTTATTAGGCCCAATGCCATATAAGCCTCCTTTTATCCGTGCAATTTGAAACTGGAACTTGCTGCTAACTTTTTATGTTCTTTTGAGTTCTGAATCTCCTAACTGTATCGAGTATTTTCACAGCTTCTTCAAGACTCCCATCTGGCTTTTGACCCCTATTTGAAATCCAATTCCTCTCAGATAAATCCTCCTCCTTGAAATCATCCCCACCATCTCTAGTTGCCCTGCCATCTCCAACAATCACTTCCTTTTCAGAATTGTTGGAGTTGCCGTCAAGCACTGGAATGGCACTACTCTCTTTTTCCCCATTTTTTCCTCTACCAATCTGAATGCTTCCTTGGCGAACTCCTCCCCTCCTAAGAAAACCAGCCCCAGAATTTTATTGATTTCCACTTCCTTGTTTATCATTTTCTCTAAATCACAATTCTTCTCTACCTCATGGACCTCATCCATCATAAGTTCTTCATCAACCTTCCCTAAACTTCCTTCTCTACTTTCTTCTAAGGGGAAAGTTCTATACTCCTTTTTGTAAATTCGAACTCCATCTCCAATCTTATCTTCTTCCTCCTCCCTTCCCTTTTTTTCAACCCCTGATTCTTTCTCCCCTCTTTTCTTCTCAATGAAATCTTTTTCCACTTCTCATGCTCCCTTCCCCACTAATTCTTCCAACGCTCTCATTTCCTATGCTTGTAAAGACCCGACCACCTCATCTCCTCGATTGATTTCCCCCTCTTCAGTAAAACCTCAGCCATCTTTCTGCCATTCTCTTCTTCTCCTACCGTTGCTTTCTCTCCCCAGTCATCCTTTTCATCTCTTTCCTGAATTCCTCCCTCAACCTCAGTGACGTCCTGTTTGTCTTCGTCATCCACCCCCGTCCTCCTGAATCGTCGTTGCAACCTTATTTTTAGGGAGGAACACTGCTGTTCTCTAAACATATCCTTCGGCATTGCAATCGTCCTCTTCTGTCACCACCTTCTCTATCGCCTCTTTAATCTGCTTACCCCCAATATACTCTTGGGCCAAACCACCATTGTAGCTGGGCCCACCCTTTGATTCCAGACTATAATTTACCTCTTCTAGTCCCACTATTAAGTCCACCTGTTCCAAGCCCATCACTCCCCAAGAATATTATGTGTGGACCCACTAAAGCCCGGCCCAGCTTGCTATCCTTCCTCATTTCTCTCTCGAAACACCTGTTCATCTTCCTCTTCTCCCTTTTCGTTATTCTTCTTGAAATCAGCATTACAGCAAGCCTTTTTTGACCATAATATTCAATGAGTCTCGAGCTTCCAGCGCCCAGCAACCCTTCGTTTTCTCTCTTCCCCCCGACCTTCCAATTTGCATGTGCCATGTGTACTCCACCAAAACCTACCTGCCTTGTCTTCAACCTCTCGCCTTCCACACCACAGGGACGCTTCAGCTTCCGATGCCACCCAGAGTTTCCACCATCTCCCTTCAGCAAAAAGTCGATCATGCAGGGAATCCTGTCCGATTTGGCACCTGCAACTGTAATCTTCACTGCGTGAAGGTCAGCAGTGCAAACATCTTCTAATACTCCACCACACGCACCCGCAAGCTTATTGAAGACTTGATCCAACCATAAGTTAGAAGGCAGATCAAAGATCAAGATCACACTCCCGCCAGGTATTGAAATTTCATTGCAAGAAGATGTCCAGTTCGCCACCATCACCGCACCTTCCAAAGTTTCAACAGTCATGCACTCTGTCTTCGAATTTCCACTATCCAGAATTGCTTTACTGTCATCGAAAGGAAAAATCACAGCTGAATCCCCATTTGGAATTCTAATCATAACATTGTTAAGAATCCTTTTCTAATTCTAACCTTCTTCTTTTCTGTCACTGCCAGCATTTTGCTTCAATCTTCCTTACCTCCTCTCAAAACGAACTTTGGGATGCCATCAGCTCCTTCAATCGTTATCTCCTGATTCCCCTTATGTTGTTCTGACTCATGAAACTTCTTCCCCCCCCCCCCCCCCCCCCCCCCTTTAACTTTTCTTTTTTCAGCCAGCACTTTTCCTCATACTCTTGCAGTACCTCTGCAACTGCAACCCATCCCTGTCTGTCTCTTCCTTCTGGCAAGCAGATAGTTTGTCTCCTACCATTTTCCAACTTTTCATCTATCCTCATAAAACATCCTTTGTTATTGACTTTTTTCTCGATTGAGAAAAATTTCCATTCCTTTCTCAGCTCACTCCTCCAGCCAGGTTTGGTCTCTGTATGGATTGCTCCCTTGACAAATCCTTTAATCCAACCTGCAACGGCTTCGGATATGAAAACCTTAGCCCTCCCTTCCTCTTCAAACATCAATACTTCTCCCTCTTTACATTCCTCTACCAGAAATCCCTTCTTCTCCACCGCAAATCTTTTCCTCCAAATCATTTCCTTACTTGTTAACCTTGTTAATCAGTACCTTTTTCTGGTGACCAAAACTGAATTGTTACAAAATACAAAATTCACAGAGATTAACCCCTCACCACCACATCAACCATGGGACAACTATAGGTCATCACTATGTAGAAAAAAGCGAATACCAAATTACCAACTGATCATGATGATGACCAACCATTAGTTAACTGCAGTCTGGGCATGATATTTATTATAAATGCACATATTTTTAAAGAAATGACACCCTATGGATGATACTTCCACAAGACCTTCTGGTTTGTCCAAATCCTAGCATTTGTTTCAAGCCAACTATGGTAAAGCATGCTACAAAAGGCCAATCTTGGGATTAAGGCAGGGATGAGGTTGCCTTTGAAGCTTTGTATGGAAGAAGCTCTCATAACCAGGTCCATCAAGCTGCAATTCTTTAACATTGCTTCCAAATAGCATTGGAGAAACCGCATTTGAAAATGAAATGGTACAAACTCTTCCTATGGTTAGGATAGAAAATATATCCATATTGAATAGAGAATATGGAACTAAAAGGGCCATTATCCAAGGATGGTCTTGACTAACCAGGATCTTGGGAGGGGTAGACTAGATAGTGGACACAAATCTAACCTTTGGCCTTTTTTTTGGGCACAAAGTGGTCACTTCAGACTTGAACCTGTGTTCTCATGCTTGTCAGAAGAGGATTTTACCATTACACCAAGAAATGGCCCCTGAATAGAGATAATAAATATGCATGAGATAATTCTACCTAGGTTGATAGTCCTCAGGTGAAAAGCCACCAACTGATAAAACTGTATAGGGATGTGGTGTTTGAACCACATTAAATGCAGCCAAGGGACTCTATTACCATTTTCCTGAATTAGACCCCGGACTAATTGAGTAGAAAAATCACTAGTAGGGGAGTTAGACCAATATAGCATATCACCCTCCAATGACTTTCTTCTAGCCATCAGATTTATTGACACTGTCAGCTTTTTGGTATTTGTTCTGCTTTATTAGGACTGGAATAATTTAAGCATGTAATTCTTCTTAAGATTCCCAACCATATTTGTACATAGCTGTTTGAATCTTCTTTTTGGTTTGCATTTTGGAATCTCATGGTGCCCATATGTTTCCAATCATTAATGGGCTTTTTTTTTGTACTTTTTATTTTCATGAGAAACCTGTAACATTCTACTACTACTTGTCATTTTTAATGACTGAACTTTTGGCCTAGAAGGCAAATTAGAATCCCAACTGAGAATCCCTTGTTGATGTACAACTTATATATCATTGTACATGGGGTAAGTTGGCAATACATAATATCTTTTTTTTGGAAGGGTTCTAGTTCACTTATTATAATAATTGAAAAAAGAAAATGATACCAAGGCAATTGATACCATTGGTAGAAAATATTAATACAAAACCTCTGTAGGGCTTCTGGTGGAATTCTTGATAGTGCGGTTAATCATGCAATCTTCTTATATTCTTTGTAAGTAGATAACTCTGGAGTATGTACTATAAAGCTATACTTGTCCAAGGAATTGTTAGGTTACCTTCTATTTAGCCCATTTGTTCAGGTTTCTCATATATGATCCCTTGGCTTATCCTTACCTTGCTCTGGTAGTCTATTATACAAATGTAGTATTCTGACTGTAGCTGAAACCAAAAGGGTTAAGGTTGAGTTGAGTTGAGGTATTCTGAATGCCTGGATGAAATGACTATCTCCCTGTTGCTATTACATAGCCACTGAACTAATCAGTGGTCTAACAGCCAGGTGAATGGATATTTTGCTCATATTGACACATAAGCAATGCTTGTGGTAGCCTTACTCTTGGTGTTGATACCATCTATAAAAAAATTTGGCTCTTGGCCCAACGAAGGTTGTCCAAATAGTTGAGCAGTCTATGTCAATGTGTGTGTCAATAGCAAATGGCTATGGAATTGGGGATATTTTTTGGACAAGAAGATCTGATATTTTAATATTTCAGTGGTATTCATTTTTTACTGTGGTGAGTTGAAGCTTACTTGATCGGTAATCCACATCTTCAGGTTGTTCTTGATGGGTATTCAGCACCACTGACAGCAGGGAACTTTGCAAAACTGGTAAGGTAGTTGAACCTCACTTGAACCTTGTGATTTCTGTTTCTTTACAAACATATCTACCATGCGATCTATCACTATGTATATTTCCAATATTCTAATGACAGCTTTCTTTTCAATTCATAGTTAGTAGACCTTCAATGTAAACATATCGGACAACAATGTTAAATTTTGCATGGTAAGTTGGCACATTCCATTTTTGATGAACGGGGTAGTGGGCACACCCATAATTAATTGTCGGAACTTGTTTTAATAGATAAAAGTGTCCTTATGTATTAAATTTCAGGAAAAGTTACATCAAGCTGCTTCATTTTTAAGTCTTTCCCAATTTACCACTTTTTTTTTTTGATCAATAACAGTAACTTTTATTAACATAGATTAAAGAAGGATTCAGTATAAGGGAGGGGTAAAAATACTTAACCCTCCCTATCAATGTTATTTATCCATGCATGTGAGGGGGGGGGTTGGGGGTGTGCTTTTCACGCGTGCACCGAGTTGGGGGTGCGGTATACGCGCGCTACACCGAATTCCCAATTTACTGTTAGACAGTGTATGCCCTTAGCTCCAAATAGAATGATGTACATTATGACATTTAATGTAAATGAATAAAGTACATATTTGATTCATGTTATCATGCCTCCTGAAATCAGAAAATAGAGAGAGAGAGAGACTCTGAAATGGCTCGATGCCTTTCTCGTTGTTTCATGGGCTATTTATAGATGTCGGTTACCCCTCTTTAGCCATAATGGGCCATCTTGCGAGGTCCCCGGTTATACACTGTTTAATGGGCCATTCACATTTCTGTTATTATCAACAGTTCCATCAACTCCTCCCCCCTTTATAACAACCTTGTCCTCAAGGTTAACGCCAGGGTAGCGTTGCTGCAGCTGACAGTAGTCTTCCCATGTGGCGTCTTCTGGTGGGAGGTGTTTCCATACCACCAAGGCTTGCTGAACTGTCTTATTGCCATCTCGTACCCACCTGAAGTCAGCAATATGATCCATCTCTGGCTGTAGAACCCCCTCCCCAGAAAATTCTGGTAAGCAAGCTGAAACTGAAGGGACTGCCCCCAAGTGTTTCTTCAATAGGGCTACATGAAATGTGGGGTGTATCTTGGAAGAGCTAGGGAGGTCTAACTTATAAGCCACCTTCCCCACCCTGGTTACAATACGGAATGGACCATAAAATCTGGGAGCTAACTTTTGAGAGGACCTTTTGGCCAAGCTACTTTGCTTGTAGGGCCTCAGCTTCAAATAAATCCTGTCTACCTCGAATCGAACATCTCGATGTTTCTTATCATAGTAGGCCTTCATTTGTTGTTGTGCCTTTAGCAAGTTGGCCTTTAAGTCCTTAAGGATGGCATCTCTGTCTGCTAGATGTGCATCTACTTCAGCCACAGCTGTGAATCCCTTCTCATAGGGTAGTAGTGTTAGACAGTTTTTGTATGCCCTTAGCTTCAATCTGATTTGATGTACTTTTGTTATTTAGTGGAAATAAATAAAGTGCATGTTTGATTCTTGTTGTTTGGTTTAATTCTGTGTAAAACCCTAAAACTGGACATTTATAGAGACTCGTGTTAGTTTTAAATGTTCACAGCCGTTGGATAAGAATGGGGAGATTTATCCTGCCAAGGCTGATACTGGTGTGCCACCAAGTGTTGGGATGGCCTGTCTCAGCCACCAGGGTAAGACCCGAGGCACATGCAGTATGTGATTACTTGAATCCTTGAACCGGACCAGATTTCCAGTATTGCCCTGGACCTTGGAGATAGATGGGCAAAACTGGAAAGTTACACCTGACCCCTAGACTCGATTATGACACTTTACTAGGTGTTGGATCATGCTGCCTTTGATATGCCAATCAGTGAGATCCTTAGCGGGGATCAAAACCTGGGTATGTTGGGGCAGTTTGAGAATTCATCTGAGTGGGTGATCATAGTGACAGAATCAGCCACTTTGTCGGACAAAGGGTAATGATCGGGAATGCACTCTCTCTGATGGAAACCAAACTGCCGGCAGTTGATTTCAATCGTTGGAATTTTGTTTTGCGAAATTAATATATTTATATATATATGTACGGTTTCGAATTGTCTGCAAATGGTTTTAATTCCTGGGATCCATGTGAGAGGAGAGTGCGGCACTGTTCCTTGCAGCCGAGGGAGAGGTCCTCTCTTGTCGGACAGTGCTTGATCATTAAGGGCTGAGAGGTTAAGTGTAATACCATTGAGGATAATACCTGATGGGCTAATCTTGCACCTGCTCACAGTCCTTGGGCTTTTATAAGATGGCTTGGCCCAGGGACCACTTAATGTAAGTGTTGGGCCCATAGGGTTCATATGATGGACTCAAGGGGTTCATTGAGTTTTTCAGTGAATTTGGCTGGGCCTTGTATTAAAGGTTGGGCCGAACCCATGTGGTTGGTGTGTAGATCAATGCTTGGGTCCCACGCCATACAAAGAAGCCCAACTGGGTAGCAGATTGGAATGTGATTAGACACTGAACACTTAATGGGCCAGAAGCCCATTTCGAGGTGGGCTGATATGATCACCCATCCTTGGGGCGAATCTGAGATTAATGTTAGTAAAAGGATTGGGCCTTTAGCCTTATCCACTCTTGGAGACCAAATTCAAATTAGATTTGAATTTGGTAACCTTCTGATAAGATCAGGAATAAGCTAACTTTATCTGCAGATAGGATTAAGATTATCCCCTATCCAAATACTGATTTCGATTGGGATAACTCCTAATTAGGAGGATTCTTAATCAAGAAGAAAGGAGGAGAAACCCTAACCAAGAAAGAGAAATATCATATTTCGAACCACCTTGAAGAGATATAGGATATCTCCTGCGAATTGAGATAGGATCTCATTCATACTCCAGAAAAAGAAAAAGGCAGTTCAGCCTTTTCGTTTTTGGAGTTCTCCTCCTGCCGCCGCCATCTGTTTTTGCAAGATTAGATCTTTGCAGAAAAAGAAAGTCAAGAAATCTGTTCTTGACATTAGTCTTGCAACAAAGACTAAAAGGATTCAGTGTTTAGTATTTCCAGAGGATTCTTGTGAAGGATCCAGTGTGTAGGACGCACCCTGCTGGTTCTGTTCCATCCACAGCTGTGTCATCTTCTACAGGAACGGATCTTGGAGCATTCTTTGGGCGTGAACACCAACTTTGGGAGATACTGTTTCTTCGGATCAGGTATATTCCTCCCATTTATCTTTTGGTACAGATCTGGTTTGATTATGGTTCAAGTAGGATCCTTGAATATTGTATTCTAAATTTAGGGAATATGATTCCCAGTTGGGAGAATGTAGGAAATTTTTGAAATTCGCCCACCCATTCCGCAACCTTTATGGCGTCCATTAGATGGATCCTATCATTCTTTCAGTGGTATCAAAGCCACAGGTTCGAATCTTGAACCAAAAGAAAATCAGATCTGACCCTACGCAGATGGATAGAAGGTATTCTTTCAAGATTTGCGCAGATTGTTTTCTTTTTCCAAGAAACTGTTTCTTGTTAAGGGATATTGATCTTAAATTAATTTTTTATTAAATCCAAAATTTATTTAGAATTGTTCTTTATTTATTTTGATTTAATGGACTGTTCGAACCTAGAGATCACAGTGCAGATTTGGCGCAGATAGTCTGCGCACCCTTTTTCTTTCCATCTATTTATATTCGTTTTGTAAATAATTTTTTTTTTTTTATTTTTAGACTGAATGTATAGGATTTGATCAAGAATGTAATTAATAGAAATAGGATTTCTGTTATTTTTCTTGATTAAAGAAGAAGGAAGAAGAAGGCGGCGTTGGAGATTTGCAGTTGGAGAAATCGCTTTCTGCGATTTGCAGTTGGAGAAATCGCTTTCTGCGATTTGCAGTTTGTGAAACTGCAACCCTTGTGATTAACCTCTGTTTTGCAGGTGGTGCAAACAGTCCATAGTGTGATTTGTGATTGTTTGAAATCAAAATTATTAATTTCAGATCTTTCATGAATTAATTCTTGAATTGAATATCAGTTTTGGATCCTCTCAGACTAGATTGGACCAAAACTGTTTGGACTGAATCTGGGGTTAGATAGGGACTGTTTTTCAGTCTGTATTTCTCACACTTGCTGTTCCAAATCTGATGTTCAATTACAAGGATTAATTCGGCCCACCTGTAAAGCCCAGTTTTAAAGGGTTAAAACTGCAAAAGGCCCATTATTGTGAGATAAGCTATATGGGCCGAACTGCTGTCTACGATTCAGCCCATACACCTAGTAGTCATTAATTGTTAATGACTTAGATTTTAAATGTGCTATTCAATGGGCTTTACAGCAGTTAATTGATTGGATCAATTCCTCCTTTACATGTGATGTTTGGATGTTTGATGTGCTGCGACCATGGGCCATAAGTACTTGGCCCATGAAGACTCGTTAGTGGCTCTTGCGCACACCATGGCTAAATGCACATCATTGCCATAGTGTCCTTCAAGGTCATTGGATGACCCCTCTTTGCTTGGTGGGCCCCACAACATTGAAAAGGGATGCGTACGGAATCCCTAGCCGATTAAGGCCCACCAGAAATCTGACTTTATGAAAGTCAGTGGGAGCCACTCTGGTTTGACCTAAATTAAAACTAGGGCGTTTTTGTTCCCTCTAGCAAATATGAATGCATGTGATAGGGAGACCCATATGATGGACTCTCTAAAGGCCTTCTGTCATTAGCACAATGATGGGTCCTTCAGTAATGAGGAAACGCACCATAAAATTGGGCTATCCATTTGCTGTTGGATCTATTAGAGTGTTTCATAAGATGATAGGGGCGTCATAGACCGATGTGGGAGGGGCTTCACTAGAAAATGGGAACTCTCTCACGGTACCTTGGCGTAACCTGAATATGATGGGTAAGCACTCACTGGACAGAAAGGTTTACCTGAAAATGACTCTGAACCTTGTCTGACAGAGGCCAAAGGGAAACTCATTTGATGAGTGGATATGATCCGTCACAGAAAGGTGGTGAGGTTATGCAGCTGAAACAGTTGGCTTCACGCACCCCATGTGATTTCCCACATTTCCAGAGACATTTCGTCGTCTCTGTCACTGAGAAAGGAGGGAAATCTCAGAGATGAACAAATGGGAATGGAACATAGATTAAAAGCCATATCTATGTAGGTAACATGAATCAAACTAAGGTTGTGGACTAATGATTTTGCTATTTTATCAGAAAATGGCAAACGGCCAATTTGCAAAGCTCTAGACGATAACAAGCTTAAGGGCCCAAACTATGCCGACTGGTATAGAAATCTTATGCTGGTCCTAACTTCCGAAAAGTTAGACAAGGTGGTGAAAAATCCTGCCCCGGAACGTCCGGGTGATAGGGCTTCTGAGGCCCGTAGGAGGGACTACCAAGAGTGGGAGGATAAGAACTCCCTAGCCCGATGCCTTGTCTTTGCCTCATTAGACAACTCAATACAGAGGCAGTTCGATCAGATTGAACTAGCCAAGGACATATTGGACAGTCTAAGAACAATGTATGAAGAACAGAACCGTTCTACTCGACAGAAGGTCCTGAAATTGTTCATGACCGCGCAGATAACCAAAGGACAAATTCGCCCACCCATTCCGCAACTTTTATGGCGTCCATTAGATGGATCCTACCATTCTTTCAAGTAGAGAGGGTGGTTCCTTTCCATACAGGGCATGAAAAGGTGACATGCCAATTGAAACATGAAAAGAGGTATTATACCAGTATTCCACCCATGACAGCCACTTGGCCCACTTCTCGGGGTAATCACTAGTAAAGCACAGAAGGTAGGTCTCAAGGGAACGATTCACCACCTCTGTCTGTCCATCAGACTGTGGATGATATCTGGTGGAATGATGGAGTTTCGTTCCTTGCACCCGGATGTATTCACCTTAGAAATGACTCATGAAAGCTGAACCCCGATCAGAGATAATTGCCTTGGGTGTGCCATGTAAACGGGAGACCTCCTAGACAAAAAATTTGGCCACTTCTGCTGCAGTGTATGGATGGGAAAGTGGTGCAAAATGTGCATAGTTAGACAGCCGATCCACAAAAACAACAATGACTGTCTTTCTGCCGGAAGGAGGTAGATCAATAATGAAATTCATAGTTACCTCATCCCAAACTTGTTCTGGGAGCGGTATAGGCTGTAACAGCCCAGCCGGGGACTGATTGTCATATTTATGCCGCTGAAATATTGCACACATGGTAACATACTCCCGAATCTGTCTCTTTATCCCCACCCAGTAAAAATGAGATGATACCCTACGATATGTTCGTAGGATGCCAGAATGTCCACCCACTGGTGAAGCATGAAAAAGCTCTAAGAGGGACGGAATGTGGGTTGAGTTACCTGGCAGCACCGTTCTGCCCTTGTACATCAGAGTTTCATTACAAAGGGAGAAACCAGGTGGGACTTGTTCTCCATTCCGGATCTGGTTTATGATCTCAGTGAGACGAGCATCATTAGAGGCTTCCTCCCTCAGCTGACTCATAAATGGATAAGTGAGCCTAGAAGCTACCATTTGACAGCACTCATGTTGCCTTGACAAAGCATCTGCAACCAGATTGGACGGACCTGTTTTGTATTCTATTGTGAAGTCAAAGCCTAGCAACTTATATAACCACTTCTGTTGTATCTCATTCAGAACCGGTTGTTCTATTAGATATCGTAAGCTTCTTTGGTCGGAGCGAATGGTGAGAGCTCGACCCAGCAAGTACCCCCTCCATTTCTGCACAACCAACACAACCGCCATTAACTCCTTTTCATACGTGGATTTCCCCTGGGCCAATGGTGATAGAACCTTGCTGAAATAGGCAATGGGCTTTTCGTCTTGTAACAGTACCACCCCTATGCCCTTTCCTGATGCATCTGATTCCACTACAAACGGTTTGGAAAAATCTGGCAGGGACAAGATGGGGGGTGTCGTAAGGGCCATCTTCAGTGTCGTGAAGGCATTCTCCGCTTCTTCCGACCATTGGAATGCATTCTTCTTGAGCAAGTTTGTTAGTGGAGCTGTCATAGTGCTGTACCCCTTAATGAACCGCCGGTAATACCTAGTAAGACCCAAAAAACCCCTAAGATCCTTGACAGTTGTGGGCTTGGGCCACTGCAACACACAATTTTATCTTCTCTGGATCAGCTCCGACTGTGCCCGCTGTGACAATGTGTCCCAAATAGTGAATTTGTGTCTTTCCAAAATCACATTTCGACTTTTTAGCGTACAACTGATTGGCCCTAAGAACGTCAAAGGTGGAGCGTAAATGCTGCATGTGAGACTCCCAGTCTGTGCTGTAAACTAAAATGTCATAAAAAAACACCAGAATAAAACGCCGCAAATACGGACGGAAGATATCATTCATTAAGGACTGGAAAGTAGATGGAACATTAGTAAGGCCAAAAGGCATCACCAAAAATTCATAGTGGCCCTTGTGCGTCCTAAATGCCGTTTTATAGACGTCTTGAGCATGTACTCTAATCTGATGGTACCCTACCCGTAAATCTAATTTGGAGAAAGTTTTAGCCATACCAAGCTCATCCAGCAGTTCATCAATTATGGGAATTGGAAACCGAGCTTGGACTATAATTTTATTTAGGGCACGGTAGTCAATGCAAAAATGCCATGTGCCATCTTTCTTCTTAACCAAGAGGACAGGTGCTGAATACGGACTGTTCCTAAACTGTATCATGCCTTTGTCCCTGAGTTCCTTCACCAATCTTTCTATTTCCGTTTTCTGGCAATGCGGATACCGATAGGGTCGCACATTAGCAGGCGCAACACCTAGTTTGGCGGCAAGCCAGGGGGTTCCTGGAAAACATCTGAGTAACCAATAAATAGTAAGTGCAGTTCGGTTTCCCGTGTTTCAGACATGTGTTCACTGTCACTCCCAAACAAGGTTGGGCCTGGCTGACTCACACCCAAGCTTGTTAAAATAACTCCCTTCGCACCAGTTTCTGACGTCAGAATAAGGTTTAACCTCTCTTGTTGTATCGGCTCGGGTTCCCAACCTTTAAGGTGACATTGTTTGCCTTGGCTCTGTAAATCCATCGTGAGGTGGGCCCAATCACATGTTACTGGCCCTGTAGAGAAGATGGGCCGAATGGCCCATAGGCTATTTATCCTTTTTATCTTTTATGTTCTTTGCTGTAATGGGCCTTAATCTAGGCTTTATTCTTTCTTATGTTATGTCTTTTTAATTTTTTGCCTAACTAGGGGCTTCTTTGTAAATTACTAAAGTTTAACTTAATGAAATGGAACTAAGGGAGTAAGAGAAGGGATTATGTTAGAAAATCTCTCTCTCTGAACCCAAGTTGCCGCCACCTTCTTCTTCTTCTTCTTTCCTCTTGAACTCTGATTTCTGCTACTTTCTTTTGTATTTTTGCAACTTTCTAAACAATCCTTTCTTCTAAAAAGGCTGTTTTTCTTCTTGGTATCAGAGCAGGCTCGTTTTTTCCTTTTTTTTTTCACATTTTTTTCCCATACACATATGTTCTTTGCTGTAATGGGCCTTAATCTAGGCTTTATTCTCTATGAACCCAAGTTGCCGCCACCTTCTTCTTCTTCTTCTTCTGCTACTTTCTTTTGTATTTTTGCAACTTTCTTAACAATCCTTTCTTCTAAAAAGGCTGTTTTTCTTCTTGGTATTAGAGCAGGCTCATTTTTTCCTTTTTTTTTTTCACATTTTTTTCCCATACACAATGTGTATGGAGAACTGAATCGTATGAATAGTTAAAGAAACCTATTTCAACCCAGTTGTTAGTGGTTTCTGGAGAGGAGACTGGTTTTGTCGTCCTCTTGACAGATTCAAGTGTGTTGCCCCAAACCATAATTTTCTGGACAAATCTGATTGCGGGCCCCACAGGGAGTTTGACCTGGGTTAACCCGACCCGAAGAGGGTGATGTTTTAGAGCTATACCTCTCGGCAGGATCACGTTCGACGAGCTCAAAAGGCACCTCGCCAGCATCCCAGTCTTAACCCAACCCGAAGAGGGTGATGTTTTAGAGCTATACCTCTCGGCAAGTGACGAGGTGGTCAGCTCGGTACTAATAAGAGAAGTAGATCGGGTCCAACGACCCGTCTATTATGTTAGTAAGGTGTTGCAGGGAGTAGAGACAAGGTACTCAGAGATAGAAAAGTTAGCCTATGCTCTGGTCATAGCAGCCCGAAAGCTCCGCCTGTACTTCCAAGCTCACACCATCGTTGTCCTTACCAACAAACCTCTGAGGCAAGTATTGCTCAAGCCCAAAGTCTCCGGAAGGCTGACAAAGTGGGCCATCGAGCTCAGCGAAGACGAACTCCAGTATAAGCCGCGAACTGCTATCAAGGCCCAAGCCTTAGAAGACTTAGTCGTAGAATGCACCTTTAGCTCCGAAGTCCCCAGACCGGTGGAACACGAGGCCCCCAGTGCGGGTGAGCCCAGGGTTTCCGGGCTGGTTGAGCTCGAGCACTGTGAAGTAGCACTTAGCGCGGCCTCTCTCCTAGTTAGGTCAAGCGCGAACTAGGACGAGGATCCCTGGATCCTTCACGTAGATGGCTCGTCAAATTGGCAGGGCAGCGGAGCTGGGATCGTTCTATACGGGCCAAGTCGTGTGAAACTGGAGTACGCACTACACTTTGAGTTTGCGGCATCCAACAACGAAGCAGAGTACGTGGCGTTACTAGCCGGGTTGGATTTGGTAAAGGAAGTGAAAGCCAAACACATTGTCGTCTGCAGCGATTCCCAACTCGTAGTCAATCAGGTTATGGGTGAGTACGAAGCTCTCGAGCCAACCATAGTAGCAGACTTAGCTAAAGTAAGAGGGGCTCTGCTAAACTTCCGATCACACTTCATCCAGCAAATCCCGAGATCAGAGAACGCTGAGGCTGATGCCCTATCCCAGTTAGCCAGCACTGGTGATAACACCATGATGATTGTGTATATAGAGAACTTGCTTTGGCCTAGCATTCTCAAGGGGGCAGAGGAGGTCGCTCCTGCTGTTCAAGCAGAGCCGAGCTAGATTGATCCGCTCACGAGCTTCCTACTACACGGGACCCTCCCCACAGATTGTAATGCCGCCAGGAGGGTAGAACGTTAGGCAGCCAAATACGTCATGATAGACGGACGACTGTACTGAAGATCCTACACGCTCCCCTACCTGCGCTGCCTATGACCCTCCGAAGCCAAGCTCGTCCTCCGCGATACTCACGAGGGCCTGTGCGGTGGACACTTGGAGGGCAGAGCTCTCACTCGGAAGGCACTACGATAGGGGTATTACTGGCCAATGATGAAGGCAGATGCGACCAAGCTAGTCAAAAAATGCGACAAGTGTCAGAAGCACGCCAACATCCACCACCGGCTTGTCGCCGACCTAAAATACCTCACTAGCCCGTGGCCATTCGCACAATGGGGGATTGACTTACTCGGGCCATTCCCACCAGCAACAGGACAAAGGAGGTTCCTGGTAGTGGCAGTTGACTATTTCACGAAGTGGGTCGAGGCTGAACCTCTCACAACAATCACAACTCGGAATGTGCAGAACTTCTTTTGTAGGAATGTAGTGTGTTGTTTTGGATTACCTCGGGTATTGATCTCCGACAATGGCAAGCAGTTCGAAGACATCAAATTCCAAAACTGGTGCCAAGACATGGGAATTCAGCAGAACTTCACCTCAGTGGCGCACCCTCAGGAAAACGGTTAGACGAAAGTCACGAACCGAGCTATTCTCCGTGGATTAAAGGCACGCCTCGGCCGAGCTAGGAGACTATGGGCAGACGAGCTGCCTAGTGTATTATGGGCCTATCGTACCACAGAAAAGACTGCCACAGGAGAAACCCCCTTTAACCTCACCTACAACACCGAAGCAGTCATTCTAGCCGAGATTGAAGTTACCTCGCCGAGACTAGAAGCGTATGATGACAAGGCAAACATAGATGAGCTACGGTCCAACCTCGACTTACTTGATGAAGTACGGGACTTCACATACATCAGGACTGCGGCCTACCAGTAGAGGGTACTATAACACCAGGGTCAAAAAGCGGACTCTCCGCGTTGGCGACCCGGTTCTCCGTAAGGTTATGGTGCCTGAGCCTGGTGTTGGTAAGCTTGGCCCGAACTGGGAAGGACCCTATCGGGTAAAACAAGTACTCGGGGAAGGAACATACGAGCTCGAAACCCTGGAAGGGAAACAAGTAACTCGGGCATGGAATTTTATCAACTTAAAGAAGTATTACCTATAAATAATTGAGTAGACCACATGTCGCTCTCAGGGCTCAAGGGCCAAAATGCCGAGCTAACAAAGACCTCGGCGCAATAAAACCCAGTCGCTTCTATGCCATTGGCGAACTCCAAGAGCAGACCATGAGTCACTCTCAGGGCTAAAGGGTCGAAATGCCGATCTAACAGACTCCGACATAATAACCTAGCCGCCCCCATGACGAACGAATTCTAAGGGTGGCTGAAGCCACTCCTCCCCAGCCAGGGGGCTAAAACACCGAGTTGACCAAGGAGCTCAGCACCAAAATACATAATGTATTGAGGGTGCAAGCAGACCAGTAGATTTTGCGATGCTTAGCTCACCTCGGCTAACAACCAGAAGACAGTTCGGGCATATGCCTTACTATGCCTTACTATGCCAATCACTTCGCACACTCAAACTATGATAGCTCGGATAAAACAACACTTGGAAAAGGAAAGTCAATTTCATTAACAAGTAAGTTTTGTACAAAGAGCTCGATACAAAAAAAAAAAAAAATAAAAAAACACAATGAAGACTGAGCTAGCAGGCTCGGAATACAAAGACAATCTTTTCGGGGGCTCTTCATCTCCGCGCGAGACCTCTTCGGGAGCTTCGGGCTGATCAGGGGCATCTTCTTCTTCGTCACCGTCCTCCTCCTTTGAATTCGGGTCTTCTATGGCTCGACGAGCAATCTCATCCGTGATTTGCGAGGTGGTGATGGCGCTCGTGTCAAGCTCGGGGTATGTGTGCCTTATTAGCCACCTGCTGAGCTTGAACCCCTTGCGGTAGGCCTCCCCTAGAATGGCATCGATTTTGTCAGACTGGATGTACTCCGCGACGACCTTGATCTTCGGCTCTTCTATGGCCTGAGTAAAAATCCCAATCTTCTCCTCGATGTCAGCCTTGAAGAATTCCACCTCGTGCAGGAGGGCCTTCTTGTTCTCCTTAAGGCCTTCCGCCTCTGTGCTGAGGGCGTCTAGCTCGCCCCTCAACACACCCTTGTCGCGTGCCAGCTTTGCTTTGAGGGCCTCCACCTCGCCCCTCAGCCCATCTTTCTCGTGTTCTAGCTCATCCTTCTCTGCTGTTAGCGTCGTAATAACGCCCCTCTGGGCCATGGCGCCGCTCTCCAGCCGGTGGATCTGCTTGCGAGCCGCCCTCAGATCGGTATGGGCAGCGCGAGACGACTCCTCGGCGGTCAGAGCCCGCTTCTGGTTCCTCTCGGACTGAAGAGCTAGGGCATGCACGACGGAGTTCGCCTAACAAAGAAAGTTGGTTAGTATCGAAGAAACATACGTATAAGAGAGCCATGAGAAATAAAAGAACTTGCCACCATAGTGTGAGTAGCAGCTTGGGCTCTGAGCTGAGCAGGGTTGAGCATATCGGCCCAAACTGAAATTTCCTCGGAGTAAACGACCCCTTTGCTTTTCCTAAGGCCGCACTGGGGGACCATGATACTTCGGCCCCCATCCGGGCTCCCTGAGCTGGAAACCGCTGTCTCGGCTGTACGAATGGGCTCGACGGAGACCTCTGCTACGTCCACAGCCCCGGTGGCAACCTTGGGCTCAGTTGCTGCCCTCGTAGCGGGCTCGGCAGAGGTCTCGGTCTCTTGAGGTGGTATGGGCTCCTCCAAGTCAATGATCGGAGGAGCGCCAGGGAGCTCAGGCTCGGAAGAATGGGCTAGTGGAAGCTTGGGCTCGGGGGTGGGGGCTGGCGGTGACTTGACACGAGCTCTCTTAGCAACCCGCTTCTTCCTCTCCTTCATGTGCTTGAAGAGATTATCTCCCTTAAGCTTATCCGCCTCCATGGGACCTGCAACAGAGCTCGACATTAATACTCGAGTAAAGGAAAGGAGCAGGCCAAACAACTAAGGTACTAACTACCTACCCGGGCTCGGGCCGACCTGGATGAGCATGCTCTCGGTGATGTAATCCTTGTAACTACACCCGACCTCAGCCCACGACCGGAATGGCTCCCTTGTCTTCTTGTCAAGGATGATGCCGGGGTCTTGGATAGCCGCCCTCCAGTGAGTAGGGAAGGGCCACACCGCAGGGTTCCGGACTACGAAGTAGTCCTGCTTCCAAGCCGGGATCTTGCTCAGAAGCTTATGCATTAACTTGAAGCCCGGGCGAGGGGACAAGTAATAGGCCCTCTTGTGCTCGGGGAGAACGCATGAAGCGCTCTTCTTGATTGTGAGGATGGAACATAATATGTCCAAGTCAAGGGGGAGGACATACTCATAGCAAAGGGAGATGGTCCCAACCACGTTATGGACCAAAGTTCGGGTGAAGCTGGTATATCGTAACATTATAAAGGTTCAACACTCTTAACTCTCAGTGTTCTCTTTGTGTTTTCCTCAGGGTTCTAACTTAGCCATCGGAGTGTTCCCGCTGGGAGAGCTCCTCGGGAATCCTTCACGTTCCTCTTCATCTCAGGTGCCGTCTGTCACAGCTAGGAGCCAAGTTTCAGTCAGCTAGGAGTGCCCAGATCGTGCTGCATCAGGACTAATTATCTGGCTTGGTTACAATCAGTAAAAATTCATATTTGTAGTAGAGGCAAATGGGGTTTTTCTCCGGGAGCAAAAAGGCTCCTCCGGAAGATGATCCATCATATGAAAAGTGGATGCAAGAAAATTATACTGTTATTGGATGGCTTGAGAACTCAATGCAACGATAGATTAGTCAGCACTATTTGTGGATGAATTCAACAAAGGAAATTTGGGATAGCGTTGCTGAAACCTATTCCCAAAATTTAATTGTGGCCAGGGTTTACAAGTTGAGAAGTGATGTGAAGAATTTGAGATAGGGGGAGAAACCATTAGCTGTATACTTCTCAACACTAAAGTCTTTATGGCAAGAAATATATTTGATAGAAGCTGTAGCCTGGGACACCACTCAGGATGCTAAGACCTATAGAAAATTGGTTGAGAGAAATAGGGTTTTTGAGTTCTTGACAGGGATAAATCCAGAGGACGACATTACAAAGCAAAATATTTTATCCAATGATAGTGTCTCACTGTCTCAAGCATATGCCTTGGTAAGTAGTGAAGAAAGCAAAAGACTTGTCCAGGTCCAAGGGGCTGGTCTAAATGATCACTTTGCTAATATGGGAGTGAAACCCAAGGGGGTTGCAGGGACTCCAAGTAGCTCAGGGAAGAAAGATTATCTATGTGTACTGTAAAAAGCCAAAACACACTAAAGACAAGTGATGGAAATTGCATCCTGAGCTCCTACCACTTTGGTTTCAGAAGAAGTCTGACAACATAAAGGTAGGGAGTGCCAATGTTGCTATTGGTCCGGATAGTGACAAATACCAAACTAAAGAGATGACGACTAGTGAGCAGTTAGCAGCTATGAAGGCAGAATATGAGAAGTTTGAGGATGATCAGTCACCCTAGAGGGTGCGACCTCTTCTTCCAACCCTCCAGGAAATTCAACATCTTTTGCATTTGCTCATTCAGGTATACGGGCTTCTGCCAATCATGCAACCATTTTAGGTAATCGTAAGATCCCTTGGATTATTGATTTTGGTGCTTTTGATCATGACAAAATCAACCTAGCCGATGGCTCTCTTGCCCCTATCTCCAGCAAGGGAACCATCAAGGCTACAGACTCCTTGGTTCTTCCTTCTGCTCTTCATGTACCTAGACTAAATACAAACTTGTTATTTGCAAGTAGCCTAACTAAGTCATTAAACTGTTGTGTAACCTTCTTCCCTTTGTACCGTATTTTTTAGGATCTGGAGTCTCAGAAGGCGATTGGGAGTGGCCGTGAGGCGAATGGAATATATTTGCTGGATATTCCTAGACAATGCCATGAACAACTTGGAAAAGCTGCTTTTGGGTCTACATCTACAGAGTCCATCAGTCGAGTCATGTTATGTCATTTTCGTTTGGGTCATATTTCTTTTTCTGCATCAAGTCATTTATTCCCAGAATTGTTTAAGGGAATTAGTTTGTCCAGTCTTCATTGTGAGTCTTGTGAACTGTCAAAACATTGTAGAAACAATTATCCTCTGAGTAATAAAAGATCTTCTTCTCCTTTTAATATTATGCACTCTGATGTGCGGGGGCCTTACCACTTACCTTTTATGGGTGGCTACAAATATTTTATCTTGTTCAGTGATGATTTTTCTTGATTCATTTGGATATTTTTGATGAAGTCCTGTGATGAAGTTCCTAGACTTGTGAGGCAATTCCATGAATTTGTTTTAACCCAGTTTGATACCAGAATTAAAATTTTCAGATCCGACAATGCAAAAGAATATTTTGAAAAAACCTGACCTGCTAGCTCACTGATTTAGGGGTTATTCATCAAAGCTTCTGTGTTGGGACTCCAAAACAGAATGGAGTTGTTGAAAGAAAAAGTAGACATATTGTTGAAGTTGCAAGAAGTATTCTATTTGCCTCACATGTCCCTACAAAATTTTGGGGTGATGTTGTTCTCAATGCTACCTACCTAATAAACCGAATGCCATACAGGGTTTTAGGGTTTAAGTCTCCCTTTAGTCTTCTTCATCTAGACAATGATCTTTTTCCTGTTCCTCTTCGTGTCTTTGGCTGCATTTGTTATGTACATATCCCAAGTGTCCAGAGACATAAATTTGAACCAAAAGCCTACAAATGTATCTTCCTTGGTTATTCCCCCACACAGAAGGGTTATTGTTGTTTTGATCCGAAGACTGGCACTCGTTATGTCTCAATGGATGTCACCTTTGATGAACTTTCTTCCTTTTATGGTTCTTCCTTGGAGAGACATTGTCCAAAGGGGGAGGATTTGTCACAGGTGTTTGCTCTTCCTCTTCCTATCCCAGTTGAGTGTTTTGCCAAGTCTCTTCCTCCTTCAAATGAGTCAAGGGAGGATCAATCACTTCACTCTCATTCTAGTGTTCCTATTTCTCCTCCTTTACCTCGCCCTCTTTTTAGTCCTAGATTATACCAACGACCGAAAACTAGAAATGAGTAGATTGTTTCCCCTCCAACTCATGAGCCTCATGCACTTACAGTTACAGATGAGACAACAGGTACTGTTACGACCCCTTTGGAGCCATCCTTCCTAGACCTTGATATCCCTATTGTTATTAGGAAAGGAAAAAGGAAGTGTACTGCACATTGCATTTCCAAACACCTTTCTTATAGTTTGCTCTCTCCTTCATATTTTGTCTATCTTTCTTCTGTTGCTTCTAACCCAATTCCCAGGTCTATGTCAGAAGCTCTTACTATTCCAGAATGGAGGGATGCTATGAGAACAGAAATTGATGCCCTGCACAAGTGTGACACTTGGGAAGTGGTTGATTTGCCTGAAAGGAAGGATCCAGTAGGCTGTAAGTGGGTTTTTACTATCAAATATCATGCTGATGGCACCATTGAAAGGTACAAGGCTAGGCTGATTGCAAAAGGCTATACAAAGACATATGGGATTGATTATCTGAAGACCTTTGCCCCTGTTGCCAAGATGACTTCTATGAGAGTTCTGCCATCTTTGGCTGCACACTCAGACTGACCACTTTATCAACTGGATGTAAAGAATGCATTTCTGAATGGAGAGTTACATGAGGAGGTCTATATGTCTCTTCCTCCAGGGATGTATGAAACAAATATGAAAGGAAAGGTCTGCAGGCTAAAGAAATCTCTTTATGGACTCAAACAGTCCCCTAGAGCATGGTTTGAAAGGTTTAGGGCTGCCCTTGTTAGCTTTGGCTATGTACAGACACTGTCTGATCATACCCTCTTTGTGAAGAGGAGAGGATCCTTGGCCGTTTACCTGATTGTGTATGTTGATGATATTGTTGTGACTGGTAATGATGTCTCAGGGATTAATTATCTCAAATCTTTCCTTCGTACAGAGTTTGAGATCAAAGATCTGGGGGAATTGAGATACTTTCTTGGCATAGAAGTTGATAGATCTAAGGATGGGATCCTTATCTCTTAGAGAAAGTATGTTCTTGATTTGCTCTCTGAAACAGGGAAGATGGGTGCTAGACTAGTTACTACTACTATCGATATGTGCCATAAACTCTCTACTTTAGATGGAATATTGTTAGAAGATAAGGGAGTCTTCCAGAGACTACTTGGAAAACTTCTTTATCTATGCATGAATTGGCTACATATGTTGTCAGTTGCATCAGTCAGTTCATGCATGCTCCCAGGGATACTCACATGGCAACAACAGAGCGGATTCTGTGTTATTTGAAGGGCTTCCCTAGAAAGGGAATTCTATTTGCTAAGCATAGCCATATGAAAGTTGAAGTCTACACAGATGCTGACTGGGCCGAACACATTGGTGACCGAAAATCTACCTCTAGGTACTGTAGCTTGGTGGTAGATAATATTGTCTCTTGGAGAAGCAAGAAACAATAAGTTATTGCTCGATCTTCAGCCGAAGCAGAATACAGAGCCATGGCTCATGGAGTTTCTGAACTATTGTGGCTTAGATCCTTGATGGAGGAACTGGGTATTGAGCATGATAAGCCAATGATGTTATACTGTGATAATCAGGCCGCCATCAACATTGCTCACAACCCAATGCAACATGATAGAACTAAGCATATTGAAGTTGACAAACACTTCATTCGAGAAAGAGTATGTTTTGGAGAAGTGTGTCTACTTTTCATCACCTCTGAAGGACAGTTAGCTGATTTCCTCACCAAGGGCATTCCCAAGGCTAAACTTCAACATGATACTGACAAGCTTTGCATGATTGACATCTATGCTCTGCTTGAGGGGGAGTGTAGAGAAGATGGGCCGAATGGCCCATAGGCTATTTATCCTTTTTATCTTTTATGTTCTTTGCTGTAATGGGCCTTAATCTGGGCTTTATTCTTTCTTATGTTATGTCTTTTTAATTTTCTGCCTAACTAGGGGCTTCTCTGTAAATTACTAAAGTTTAACTTAATGAAATAGCATTAAGGGAGTAAGAGAAGGTATTATGTTAGAAAATCTCTCTCTTTGAACCCAAGTTGCCGCCACCTTCTTCTTCTTCTTCTCTCCTCTTGAACTCTGATTTCTGCTACTTTCTTTTGAATTTTTGCAACTTTCTAAACAATCCTTTCTTCTCAAAAGGCTGTTTTCTTTCTGCCCCAACTCTTTTAACCATTGAATCCCTAACACCACATCAGCTCCATAGAATTCCAGCGGGTAAAACTCCACTCGGAATTCACACCCTTGCATTTGTAACTTGAGCCCTTCGCATATTCCATCACATCGTGTATAGTTACCATCAACTACATGGGCGGAGAACAGGACGATCGGTTCAATTGCTAGCCCCAACTGCTTAGCCAGCACAACGGTAATGAAATTTCGAGTACTACCACTGTCGATTAATACTGCAATCCGTTGGCCCATAAGCCGGCCCATCACTTGCGTGGTTTGGGCTGAACGTGTCCCTGTTAGAGCTTGTAATGAAATGGCTGGCCCTCCCGGTTCCTCTAATTAGCTCGGTTCATCTGTGTCATTGGCCCAGTCATCTTCACCTTAGGGTCGATTTGTAAGGTGAACACCTGATGTCGCTTGCACTTATGTCCAAGGGAGAATTTCTCGTCACAGTTGTAGCAGAGGCCTCGTTCCCTACGAGCCTCCATTTCCGGCCATGAGAGCTTCTTCAGAGGAATTGGTTGCCTTGGTGGTCGAACCTTCAGGATGATTGAGTGGAGTCTTCAAGATCGGTCTTGTGCCTCGGTTTATTTTCCTCATGCTATTTAGCCTGTCTTCGTGGAGTTTAGCCAGTCCAACAGCTACGGACATTGTGGTAGGTTGCATGGCCTTCACCTCTACTCGTATTTCGTCTCGGAGACCGCCAATGAAACATCATACAAGTGCATTCTCTGGCCAACCATACACTCTCATTGCCAGTCGCTCAAATGCAACCTAGTATTCCCGTACCGTGCCTTCTTGTCGCAACTTCGACAGAGCTTCGTCAAAGTTTTCGAAAGAGGAAGGTCCAAAACAGATACATAGGGCTTTCAAAAACTCTTTCCACGTCATCTGAGGATGTGATCGTTTGTACCACTGGAACCAGTTGATTGCCTCTCTTTCTAAGTACAATGAAGCGATCACTACTCTCTGATGGCTCGCGATCTCCTGGATATCAAAGTATCGCTCTGCTTTGTAGATCCAAGAAAGAGGATCTTCTCCATTGAAAGCCAGAAAATCCACTATGACCTGGCGATGATTATTTCTACCGATCCGGCGAGAACTGTCTTGAGCTCCCGTCATTGTTTTCTTTGCTGTTCGGTGATGCATTCATCTTCTCACACTGTGACATCACTGTTGAGATCGCTTCCTTGACTTTCGCAGGTTGCCGGAGAACTTGTGTAGATTGACCTCAATTAGATCCACTCTCTCTTCTACCGACACTGGTCTGGTTTGCGGCATGGACAACCACTTCTCTGGACGAAACCTCAAGCTCTGATACCAGAATTGATGAGAGCCTGCTCACCACATGAGTCTTCTTCGAGGGAGACTCTGCCTCCTGAAATCAGAAAATAGAGAGAGAGAGAGAGAGAGAGAGAGAGAGAGAGAGAGAGAGAGAGAGAGACTCTGAAATGGCTTGATGCCTTTCTCATTGTTTCATGGGCTATTTATAGATGTCGGTTACCCCTCTTTAGCCATAATGGGCTATCTTGCGAGGTCCCCGATTATACACTAGTTTAATGGGTCTAAATGGGCCATTCACATTTCTGTTATTATCAATAGTTCCATCAAAATGACGATCAACTTCCAACCTAAGGCAAAAAAAAAAAAAAAGAAAAAAAAAAGAAAAAAAGAGAAACAAACTTTGGAAATGACTAGGATTCATCAAAAGGGTGAAATTTTATGAAAAAAGAGCTGTGACATTTCATTGGTTTTGACTGTATGACGGAGCTGGAAAATCTCAAACTGTTCTCCCCCTATGCATGTGGTGAAATTTAGGTGTTTGTTCTTCTTCTTAGTACAGTATTGTTGGACCAAAGATTAACCAAGAAATAAGGGTGTGCTTATCCATTGGGAATCTAAGAATACCCAACTGGAGACTGGCGAGACCAAGAAGGATATTTAGATCCTTTTGTGGCACCATTTCTGACTAATGAAGCATTAGATAGGAAGAAACTGCTATACAAAGCAAGTAGATGGAAATTTCCTTAAATTTATCATTACTGATGGAGGAGTCTTTTGTCTTTTCACTAGAGGGGTGCATGGATTGTAAAACATGGGATGTGCCAAATCAGCACAGTACTTTTTCTTTTTGGAATTTCCAACTACTAACGCTGTTTTAAGCGTAAAGTGATCCCTTTTCTGGTTCTTTTCAAAACATATGATATTTCATTTACCATTTATGTAATGTTACATGTACTGCATACCTATTTATTTTATGATAACTAAAAAATGGTGTACATCAGTTTATATTTATACTTCTATAACTTAGTCTGTTGATGAAACTGAATTAATGCTTTAATACTTGTCGGTCATAATCCTTCAAAATGAACTATATGGACCATCTATCTTTTGGATTTGTCAAATCAACATTTCCAGAAGTCTCATATCTATTTAATGCTATATGTCTCTGAAAATTCTCATTTTTTTGTTGGACTTGTCAGTCACCAACTCCTTATAAGAAGTTACATATAATGAAACCTGAGAATAACAAAGAGCAATTTCTTCCAGGTGGTTGATGGGGCATATGATGGGGTAAAGCTCAGCTCTACCAACCAAGCAGTTCTTTCAGAGAGTGGGCTTGGGAAGAATAGAGGCTACAATGTACCCTTGGAAATAAAGCCAGCTGGACAATTTGAGCCACTATACAAAACAACACTTAGTGTGCAGGTTCCTTCATGTCATATCCCTTACATGGATCTAGTTGTGGCTATCAATGTCTTTTAAAGTTGAGTAATTCATAACTTCATATTTGTTCTCTTTCGGAAGGATGGAGAGTTGCCAGTTCTTCCACTATCTGTTTATGGAGCAGTTGCTATGGCACACAGTGAAGTCTCTGAGGAGTATTCTTCACCATACCAGTTTTTCTTCTATCTCTATGATAAGAGAAATGTAAGTCCTAACTCCCTTTTGGTATTTATTATGAGATTTTTATAATCAATACTTATTTCTTGCTTATGGTCTTCTAGCATGATTTAGACTTAAGGGGCAACTAAGAGGAAACAGAAGATGAAACTCCTTGAATTTATTTTCCATCTTATTTGAGGATGATCTTCTTGTAGTAATTAATTGTGCCAAACATTATTCCCACAGGCTGGTTTAGGAGGCTTGTCTTTTGATGAAGGTCAATTTTCAGTTTTTGGGTATGCTTCCATATCGTATATGAACATTTTCCTTTTTGGGGCATTGTCTTCTTTTAACAAGTTGAGCATTTTCCATTTTCACTTATTTTGGTTGACTTGATCAACTGCAATTCCTTGAATATACAGATATACAACTGTGGGGAGAGATATACTTCCACAAATTAAAACAGGAGATGTGATCCAATCTGCAAAGCTAGTGGAAGGTCGTGATCGCCTCATATTGCCAGATGAAAATTGATCTCTGCTTCCAAAGAGGGTTACCATTCATTTTTCAACATGTTACTTCTCATAAAGCATTATTTGATTTCTTAGAATAGTTTTTTCCCATTTTCTGTAAATCTTCTGTTTTCACCCATCTTTGTAAAACTAGTACATTGGTCTTAAGAATGAAATGGCTGGAAAGAGATCTGGGGAGCAGTTAGATACTTGGAAGGGGAAAGCTTCTTCCTTATTTGCTGATCTGTACTTTGTAGACACTGAGACTCGGACCATAAATGATACTTGAAATGAAATCATTGAGAGGTGGCTAGAGCCTGGAGCTACTCACGCTTTTGATATTATAAATTGCTTTTCCCCCCAAAATTGGAATACTGTTTATTAGAAAATTTACATTAGATACAACTCCCTCATTCTCAACGAAGTCAGGCATCAATATCCTAAGCACGTTGTCCATGCGTCTGATTTGAACATACTATGGGCTACACACGACATCAATGACGTCTTCTGCTTGGGCTTCTTCTTTGACACCAAGGCTTAGTTCAGGGAGAGTGCTAATACAAGTATGTTCATTACAAAACGTTCTTTACTGTATCTCTAAACATGTACTTGCACTCTTCTCAAACTGAGCCCACATCTTTTTCAAGGCGAGGCGACCAATATTTCTATCAAAAGGTTTTGAAGCACAATTGAACTCAATGCTTTGTGTTTGTGAGCTACCCATCCAGGCATCCAGAAGGTCGCATTACCAATGAAATGCCCAAAGTTATTTTATACTACACTGTGGGTTCTGGCATTTCTTAAGAATAAAAGCTGTCTTTTTCATGTAATCATCTCTGAGGTTTCGTTTGTCTGCGCTAGCAATACAAATTTATTTTATACTAGTACAAATGTATAGGAGTGCAAATAAAGAATGCAAACTCTGATTTATTTTTGCTTCAGGCTTGATCAAAGTAATATTTTTTTACCAGTAACCCTGTGAAACTGAATCTGGATTTGCTCCTCACAGGCACAGCACTTTCAATGCACGGCTGCGATGTGCTGCAAGGTTGGTGTAAGTAAGGAACGCTCCGGGAGGAGCAAATCTGATTTCGGTGAAACTGACTTTGCTTAACCGTAAGTCGGCATTCAACATTCATGCAGGCTTTGACAAGATAGGATATCATGACAACCTGGAAAATCACAATCATCTTCAGTCATTCTAGAACAAGTCTAGAACTACCAATGTAATTCTACTGGGTATCAACTTAATGATGTGATTATGAGCTACAATATTGCTGTATGGAAGTCATATCAATTCTACTGGGTATCAACTTAATGAAGAATACAGTACTAAATCAATGTAGAACAGTAGAAGTATACTTGGTCACTAAATCAAATGCATGAAAGAGTGACCAAAAAATAACTCTTGAAACCAAAAAAAGAGTCATTTTTGCAGCTATGCAATGAAAGAACTACCAAAAGTAAAAGTTAAGCCACCCCCAACCCCAAAGGTTCATGAGATGTTTCTTTTGCAAGTACACTACAGATTTTGTGTTTCAGTAGCAGACCTTTCTTTGATTGGTAAGAAACAGTAATACATTCTTAACTTGATAATTTGATGGTAATCTGCAGAAAGCAATGACAGAAGAAAATAATAGAGCTGAACCCCCATAGCCCTGGAACCAAAATGATAATAAAATACGAGAGAAATCTCAATTGACAGAAGACAAATATTCAACCTGCAACTTCTCCACCGCTTCTGTGGTTCAACCAAGACAAGATATCACCACGAACAATCTCAACATTCTCATCTGTCTCTCCAAATAGCAAAGAGTGCATCATTCCTTCATATATTCTTATAGTCTTGTCCTCACTCTTGGCAGCTTCATAAAGAGCTCTGCTTACTTCTGGGTCAGTCACAACATCTGCACTCCCATGTAAAACAAGAAAAGGGAGGCTCACATCGCAGAGCCTTCTGTTCAGGTAATCAGTAATCCGTAAAAGCTCCACCACAGTGCCCAATCTTGGCTTCCCCTGGTACCTCATCGGATTCTTTCCCCCAATAATCTTCTTTTCTGGAACCTTAACGGACTTATCAAGAAGATCGGCTGTGGGAACGATTGGCAATGTGGGCATGAATTTCGCAAAGAAAATGAGTATATCAGGAATTGGCCATCTGGGTCTCACCTTTTCAGAGATTCTACACATGGGCGCAACCAAAATGGCACCGTTCCAGGCCTTGGGGTCTCTGAAATGAATCAAGAGACAAATGGCTCCACCCATCGATTCTCCGTAGATAAAGGAAGGTAATCCTTGATATTCGGGCTTCTCTTTAATCGAATTGAAGAAGGAGAAGATATCGTCAACGACGAGGTCGACGTTAGGGACAAATCCCTTGAGGCCCTCGGAGCGGCCATGGCCTTCGAGGTCAAGAGCAAAGGAGGCGAAACCCTTCTGCGCAAGGAAGATTGGGGTGGACTGAAAGGTCCAGCTGATGTCGTTGCCGTATCCATGAACCATACAGACGATGCCACGTGGAGGGGAGGAGAGTGGCAGCCATGATCGGATGAAGAGGGAGAGGCCTCTGGGAGAGGTATAGAACGATTTGGATCCACGGATGCCTTTAGATTTGTAGTAATCTTCCTCTGATTCCGGGGTGTTTCCCCAAAAATGGAGGCGTTCATGGGGGTCCTCCATCTTTGGGGAAGGTTGGGACTCGGGAGATGTTAGACGTCTGTACTGTTTCGCCTGTCTGTCGAAAGACTCTGTTTCCGTCATTCTGTGTTTAGAAAATAAAACCTGACTGCGTCTGCGGTTGGAATGGAAGGTTAGGTTGGCCTATCGGTGTTGGAAACTCGGAATTGGCTGGGCTACAAGAATCTGTAGTTCTGTACTGTAAATTCCGACCTGGTTCGGACTTTGACTCGTTCTCAAGATAAGTGTCCGGTTGGTTTTGCGCAGCGTGAGATGAAGGAAAACAAATGGTTACCCATAAAAATGTTGTCCTAGGGTGTTTGGTTGCGTGTAAAACTGCCTTTGGGAAATATTTTCCAAAATGTGAGTGACGGGAGTAACCTTTGGAAAGAGTGCAAATGCCGTTCAGTGCATACTTGCACTCAGTTTTGTTTGTATTTGACGAAAATTCATTTATGTACCGAAAGTGATAGTTTTCACAAATTTCAGCTCATGTTTGCATCTGAAACGGAAGAAAAGTTTACATTGAAAAAAGGATTTAAACTTTTGCATTCAAAGTTGATTGTTGTTAAAAAGATATTTTCTAACCTATTGCAACTAAAAATTATTTGGCAATATAAATTTATCAATGCAAAATTAAATTTATATAAATTTATATAGATTAAAATGCACTCTATATATTTGCACTCTTTCGGTCTTTCCCAATGGAGCCTTACTCTATTTACTTTTTTTTTATTGGTTTCAAGAAAGTCATTTACTGTGTTTTTTGACCAACCCCAATAATCTCGAAATGGAATTCTCTCATTTGTCCACCTTTTTTTTTGAGTTGGGCCATAGATTTCTCTCTCCAACTTTTTGCAGAATTTATGATTTTTAACCTAGGGGCCCGTTCAATGACCATATAAGGAATTGAGATATGCTCCTCATGATAATGCACCTCACTCTGACCTCACAAGCACATCCCATTGTGCATTGTGAACATTTCACATGAATAATAACATATAAGTACGGAATATGTTCCTGATACATGGTAGGATGTGCCGGTGAGATCAGTATGAGGAGCGCTGTGTGAGGAACACATCCAGACTTGTCTTTAGGTGAATGACTTCTTTGTTTTTTTTTTTTTGTTTTGTTTTGGCTACAGGAAGTGAATGACTTATTACTTTGTTTTATTGTGGATAAAATAATTTAATAATAAAACATTCAAATATATTTTAATCAACCTAACTTCGGCTTTACAATCTCCTTAGTTCACTATAAAGACAAACAATAAACCGTTTAGGGTGTGTTTGGTCTGTGATTAAAATTAGAATCCAAATATCCTGAAATTGGAATTGGAGTTTTGTTTAATACCCCTGCTTGTTTAGTTCAGACGATAATTGGAATTGCATTCCATAAGATGTGTATGATTCCTAAGAAGGGTTAGCATGGGTAAAGAGAAATAGGGTTTGGGGGTTTTAAGTTATTAGTCTTTTTCTTTTTTGGGCCAATTAAAGGGGAGGTTGGAATGACCATTCCCTCAAATGGAAAAATGCCGTTCATTCCAACCAAATGGCTCAATTGAAATAGGCCATTTTTTTTGGCAATCAAAAGCATAAAAATCATTCATTACTGGAATTGTCTTACACCAGTTCCTCCTGGTTACATACATCAACATGAAATCAAAACATGTATGATATGCTAACATATGAGCTAAAGCATTGTGATGTCTACTAATATGTATAAATTAACTTAACCTGATCCGTAGTATTTACAATATGCTAACAATTGAGCTCATTGTCTTTGCCTGCTAACTTCTCAATTATAGTTTGAGCATTAGATAATATAGTGACCTTGGTGTAGCCCAACTGTTGTGTTGTTTTGAGACCTTGGATTATGCTCCATAGTTCTGCATCATAACTTCCTCTGGCTTTGCATTTTTTACCCTCTGTTGCAATAATGGAGTTTTGAATGGAGAGTATAACAAAACCATAGCTAGCATTACTAGTTGCAGGATCAAAAGACCCATCAGTGAACGCTTCAACTGCGGGCTCTTCTTGTGCTTGACCCTGATTTGTCTCATCATTTTGGTCCAGTTGCTCCGGTTGCTATTGCTCCTGCTGAAGCATGTAATGCTGAGCTTTACAAACCAGAGTTTGCGGGTCAATGAATTTATTTTGAAAAACTCCATCGTTTCTTGCATCCCATATTAATCTCATGATAATGCAAATTTGCGCAAAAAGATTATATTTTTCTTTTTGTTAAGTGAGGAAGGAAGATTATTCCACCACTCCTCAACAATTAACGATGTCTAGAGGTTTTTGAGCAACCAGTTCACGATTGATTCCCAGCTGTGCATGAAACAAAACAACTTTTGAGAAAGGGCAAAGGAAAAATAAGTGGTGGAAATTTTCTGAATGCTACTTGCTAGGGCACAACTTGTGTCCTCCTCTTTGTATTTATGTTTTATTTTATCTTTTGTGATAACACCACCCCAATAAGCCTTCCAAGTAAAAACTTGAAATCTTTTTGGTACTCCACATTCTGGACCATTTGATAGAGGAGTTTGATGGTGTTGGTTGTTGATGTAGGAAAGCCAAATAAGCAGACTTTACTGTATATTTTCCTTGTTTGTTCTGACTCCATAAGCTTGTATCAGAATGATCCCTATGGCTTAGGGGTACCTGAAGAATGTGCATTGTAGATATGTCATAAAAAAATGTCTCTGACTTTGTCTATATCCCAACTTTCATCATCTTTTATTAGATCCGAAACCATGCATCTGACCCGTGAATGCCCCAAAGTGGCATTTGGTATTGGTATTTTACCTGCTAAAGTGGGGAACCAAGGATCAATTAGAGCATTTGCCTTGTGACCATCCTTGACTTTCTAGCAAGTATTTTTCTTTAAAAAATTTCACCATTTTCCTTGCTTGCCTCTACCAATTTGAACCTTGCTTTGTGAACTTCTCGTCAAAGAAACTACTATTTCGGTAGTACTTTGTTTTTATCATCGCAACCCACAAATTGTTTTCTTCATTTAAGAGTTTCCAGACTTGCTTTCCAAATAAAGCCAAGTTCATCTCTCTTCCTTTTCGAAAACCCAAACCTCTTTCGTGCTTTTGTTTGCAGAATTTTTCCCAAGCAATTGAATGTAATTTCTTCTTTTCTATATCATTTCCATACCAGAAATCCCTTTGTCTTCTTTCTACATCTCTCAATATCTGAGATGGAAATATAGAAGTTGAAATTGTGTATATGGGAATCGCTTGAGCTACAACCTTAATCAAAGTTGTCCTTCCAGCTTGCGACAACAGCTTTGCTTTCCAAGCACACAATTTATTTTGCACTCTCTCCTCTATTTTTTTAAACTGATGTTGATCTCTGCAAGTTGTATAGATATGAGAGCCCAAATATTTTTCTTTGGATCCCAACGCTCTCATCCCCATGTATCTCATTAACATCTTTCTATAACTGTGATGTACATTTTTGCTAAAATACATTCCACACTTAGTGAAATTGATTTTTTATCCTGAAATTTTTTCAAAAGATGTAAGAGCTTGCTTCAAATGGAAGAGGTTTTCCTTATCAGCCTTACAAAAGATCATACAATCATCAGCAAAAAATAAATGTGTGATGTTTAGATTTGAGCTAGCAATCTTATATCCTTCAATATTCCCCCCTGCAGTTTCTCTTTCCAAAATTGTTGAGAGTACCTGCATCCCCAAGATGAAAAGGTAAGGGGAGATTGGATCCCCTGCCAAAGACCCCTTTTTATTTTAAAATGCCTAAAAATGCCACCATTCAATTTTATTGCAAAAGTAGGAGTACTAATACACTGATGCACTAGATTACACCATTTCTGTGGGAAGCCTATTTTTCTCATCCCTGCCATCAAGAACTGCCGTCCCATTCTATCATATGCTTTTGATATATAAATTTTGATGGCTACCCACGTTTTTCCTTTCCTTTTCTTTTTCATCTTGTGAATAATTTCCTTTGCTAGCAAAATGTGATATGCTATTTGTCTTCCTTTCAAGAAACAAACTTGGTTTAGGGAGGCTATTTCTTGTAATATTGGTTATAACCTCCCCACCATCCATTTGGTTATTATTTTATATACTACATTACAAAGGCTTATAGGTCTATACTAAAGTGCTGATTCAGGGCTTTTACACTTAGGAAGACTACATGTTCAAAAAAAGACACTTTTTTGCACTATGCAACAAGGAAATAGAAGGAGATGTGAATTTTACAATATGTTCAAAAAAAGACACACTTTCAAGAAAGACATTGTAAGAGATTCGAGGGTAGGCAAAGAACTAAGGGATCATAGCAAAGGGTGTTTAGAACCGTATCCCATGAAGGCACACAAAGTTGTTTGTGAAGTTAACTGATGTGTGCGCATTCTACACATCATTTTTATTGTTCTCTACATAATTTTGATGGTAATTCTTAATGGTTTTTACCCTAATTGAGCAAGACTTCAGGAAACTAAGAGTTTGGGACAGTCTAGGGTGAAGAGAGCATGAAGACATGTTGATATGGTGAAAATGGCCCATCAAGAAGAAATGCCCAATCAAAACCCTAGGGGAGAATACTTCGGCCCACTAGGGAGAGAGGCCCAACTGCAGCCCAACCGAAACCCTATGGGAGACTCCAAAAAGGCGGCTGACTTTAGGAGAATGAAAAAAAAGGAGGACAAGAAAACTAAAGGCTGAAAGGAAGAGTATAAAAGAAAAAGAAAGAAAGGAAATTAGGGTTCGACCCCTTGACACAAGAACAGAGAGGAGAAGTGCTAGGAGAAAGATCACAAAGGCTCCTGAATGTGAATTAAAGAGGAGATCGGAGATTGATGCAGAAATCCTAAGTTGTCTTCTTCTTTGATTCTGCGAATTCGGTAACCTAGATTCTATTAAGGTTTAATGGTTTTTCTTTGTTGAATCTTTCTTTCTTTCTATTATGTGAACCATGATGGATGTTAATTCAGATATGTAATTAATCTTTTAAGCTGTTCGATCGATTGTGATTCATTCTTGGGATTTCTTGATTTGGGTTTTTGATTATAAGAGTAATCTTGGCCGAATTATTCTTGTTTCTTGGATTATTTGAATTGCTTGAGAAAGGGTTTAGGTAATTAGATCAACTGATCAAGAAAATGGATTGAATGCATCTTAGAGATAATATGTATGATTCATTTGCCATTCATTCAACAAGAATTGATTTCTGTCGAATTCTTTGTTCTTAATGCATCTATGGCAATTAAATTCTTGATAGAAATATATGAGTTGTTGCTCATAGATAGAGTGGGCTATGCTCGAAAGAGGCCACTCATACTAATAGGAATTTGCCAACCCATGACTGAATTCAACATCGATTGGATAGTTTAATGGTTTAATTGCTAAACCGGTTCTGCTAGTATTTGCATGTAGTATTTCTTCTCATTGCTTTAGGTGGTTTGATCTGAGAATACTTAGGTGACGGGTTGTCTAAGCCCTCAAAGTTAATGCTAGTCCCACAATAGAATTTTTGTAGTAATAGTGGTACTAGGTCAAATCCCACAAGGAGCTAGGGAATAATTTCTTAGCCGAATGATTAATATAATGGAGTGGGAGAATTAAATTAAAAAAAAAATTAAAAGAACAAGAAAGAAAATAGCAACGAACAAACAAGAGAAATAGATCTTACCGAATTCTGATTCAAGGGTTCGGATTGATCAATTGGTCATTGATCATAGGTGGACTTTGGCAGTCTTGCAATTCAAGCATTTAACCTTAGATTTATTAGGATAGCCATAATAAACCTTGTGTTTTCCTAATTCAGTTGACCAAACCCAGCATTCGATCAACACTTATTACTTATCAATTGGGTACGATAGCGTTCCATATCAATTAGTGATAGCATTAAGCTTTGTGAAAACAGTTAAACCAAAATAACAATAATTGAGATAGCTGCAATTATCGAATCCTGTTCCATTGATTCCCTTCAGGTTAAAACATGGCAATACATTGGTTAAAGGCTGTCACAAACAATTGATCTAGAAAAATATTAACCTAATTGCTACTTGTACCACTATTCGTGACAATTACGGATCACCGAACCATGGATAGCAGTAGGAAAATCAACATTAATTAATTTATCAGACTAATTAACATTAACATCAATAGAGAATAAGCACAAGAATCAATGAATACTTTAAATAAAAAGCAAGAACTTGAATTAAATACAGAACCTCACGATGACACAATCGAACCTCCCCCCTTGAACCAGAAAAGAAAAGCTTAGTTGCTCATGATTTTCGAATCCTCCAGGCTTTGCTTCTCAGAAGGCCGAACTGATATTTCTTGATGGAGTTGCTTGATGCTTGATTGAGTGATGCCTAAAGCTAGTCTCCCCCCCCCCCCCCCCCCTTTTATATAGCTTTAGGAGGAGGGCTCTCTCCAACTCCTTCTAGGAGATTAACTTCAAGTCTTGATTTGTTTTGAACTAATCCTATCCTATCCTATCTCTTATCTAGTGATTTAATCCAATCTTCTTATCTTTATAGGATTACATTCAAAATTTCTAATAAGACTCTCTTTATGGAGGTTACGTTCGAAACTGAGACTCTAGGCTCTTGAATTCGAGTTGGGCTGCCTTAATATCTTGTGCTGCTACAAGGCTCTTCTGCGAATTGGGCTTCAGTTGTGAAATGGGCTTTGCTGCAAACTTGCTCCGACTTAGGTCCCAGTTTCATCTTCGATGCAGACTTAATATGTCAAAACACAAAACATGAAAGTTGTGGGCCTTTATTTCATATTTTTGATGCCTCTTGAATTATCCAAATCGGAGTCCAGAATTGAGAGTTATGCCCAGATTACTGAATGGTGCCGAAACTGTGCAAAATCATCCGAATTGTCTTATTTTCTTCCAATTGCCTTCTTGCTTGCCCTGAATTGAAATACAAGAGTAATGAGTCCAATTAAGTGCTAAATTAATGGAAAAGAGTGAATATTTGGGAATAAAAATAAGGTACTTTTTAGTCTCATCATTAGGGTAGTTTGCTAATTAGGAGTTAAGTTTGTTTCTGTTTAACATTTCGGATTGTCAGATAACAAAAGACTGATTCAGTACTAGTAGTTGTTGGATTAATCCCTGTGGGAATGATACTCTACTCATCAATATATTACTTGATCAGCTAGTGCACTTTCTAGTGTCTTCTAAATGCATCAAGTTTTTGGCGCCGTTGCTGGGGATTATCACAACAGTATTAGGAACCATCTACTGATGTTAATCTGATTTTGTACAATATGTTCATGGTGTGTGTGTATTAGTATCTTTATGACTGTGACTTATTCAGTTTATGACATGCAGAAGTGAAAAGGAGAGCATCACTTACGATCCAAAGATTGAACAAACTCTCCGTCGTCGCATTAGAGCTTCTAAGCAAGAGAAAGTTGAAAGTACAAAGATGGCCGGGAAAAGGACTATGGTGGACTATGCCAAACCAACCCTCACCGGGGCAGCCTCGAGCATTGTGAGACCAACAAACCAGCAATCATTCAGATGATCCAGAACATAGTTCAGTTCTGCGGCTTAGCTAATGAAGATCCGAACACTCACATCGCCAACTTCTTGGAGATATGCGACACATTCAAGCACAATGGAGTTAGTGATGATGTTGTGAGGCTCAAATTATTTCCATTCTCATTGAAGGACAAGGCTAAGACTTGGCTGAACTCTTTACCAGTTGGGTCGATCTCTAATTGGGATGAAATGGCCAGCCGCTTCCTATCCAAGTATTTCCCTCCGTCCAAGATTGAAAGATGCGGAATGATATCACCACCTTATCTCAGCAAGACCGGGAATCATTGTATGAATCATGGGAGCGTTACAAGGAATCTGTGGTGGGTGCCGAACCCAACCAAAGATAAATAGTCTTGCTCTGGGTTAATAATTTGTAGATAGTGATGAGCAAGGTCGTTCTCCACAGGGATTGGGTGGATTTATTTCCAAGTAGATGGATTAAGGGGGGTTTTTAAAACTAAGAAAAACAAGTAAATAGTAGAAAATAACAGAAAACAAAAGATCAAATCGATGGGAGAAAACTTCCGATTGAAGGGACAAGTTCAACTTTGATTCGTAGCATCGATCCTTGATGCAGAGATAGGTTCATATGTTTATGAATAAATTGGTTATAGCTGTTAACAAGCTCTAACAGCTAGCCTCTACTCTTATTATTCGACAACCAAAACAAGCTCTTTGATTGCTTCCCTTATTAATAGGCAGTCCTAAACAAGCTCTTAGGATTTAACCTATTAATAGCATTAATAGGGGAGAGACCCAATTCTAGTCAGCGATCTCACAAGATCAGACCGTTTAAACCAAATCATGCATTTTCCTAACATAGATCGAAAACTTTTTCGCAATCAATTTATGTTAGTTTCCACCATGATCAAACCTACTAATCGTATACGAAACTAGAGGTTCAATCGGCCACAGATTATTTTCATTGAATGAGCAAGGGGCCCTTTTTGCTTAATCAACAAAAATAATCCTCACAGTTAATTCACAGAAAACATATAAATATCCATAAATAATGAACTAAAATAAAAAACAAATTGATTTCACAATGCTTACAGAATCAAGGCTTCCCTAACCCTTCAACCAGAAATAAAAACTTACAAACACTTCATGATGAAATCGCAGCTTCCAGATGAGAAGAGGGGGCGGACTCTTGCTTCTTCTTCCTTGGTTGCTGATTTCTCTCTCTGAAGACTGAAGCTCTCTTGGAGGAATTGATGCCTTGGGTGCTGGTCTGCCCCCCCTTTATATAGATTTGGGGAGAGGGATGCTCTCCAACTCCCTTAAGGAGATTATCCTCAAACTGGAAAGTCCTAGTCTAATTTGAACTTATCCTACCTAACTCTTATCTCTTATCTTTCTAGGATTACAATTTGAGAATTTAAATCTGATAAAACTCTTTTATTGAGATTACATTCAACTTTTATTCTAATGGGACTCTTGGATCTTGAATTCGAACTGGGCTTCTTTAACAATTCGGGCTTGCTTCAAGACTCTTCTACGAAATGGGTTTCTTCTTGTGAAATGGGCCTTGCTGCGAAATTGCTTTGACTTTGGGCCCGGATTAGTCTTCGACTAGAACCGATTCTGCCAAAACCCAAAACATAAAAGTTGTGGGAATTTTCCTTATCTTTCCAGTGCTTATTGAATTGTCCAAGTCGGAGTCCGGAATCGAGAGTTATGCCCAGATCACTGATCGGTGCCGAAACTGTGAAAAATCATCTGATTAGCCTTGTTTTCTTCCAATCACCTTCTTTCTTGCCCTGAATCGAAATACAAGAGTAATGAGTCCAATTAGGTACAAATTAAGTGTAAAATACTGAATATTGAGGGATAAAGATATGACAGATTTTATTCTCATCAGTCCGTCATCATGGACTTCCCATTTGGCTCCAAGTTTAGACATTTTACAATGGTTTGACCGAAGCAAACATGACTATTATGGATGCTACTGCTGGAGGATCCATTAACAACAAGACCCATGAAGTTGCCCATGCACTCATTGAGGAAATGACTGCAAATAGTTATCAGTGGCATTCCAAGAGAGCCCAAGTTAGGAGACAACCCGACCTTCACAATGTAGACACCTATACAACACTATCTAGACAAATTGGCGCCCTCAACAAGAAGATAGATGAAATGCAATTGGAAACCATGCATGTTCTAATCGTAGCCTGTGAATGGTGTGGGGAAGGTCATATCAACACCGAATGCCAAGTTGGAAATCAGTTCATGCAGTCCCCCGAGCAAGTAGATTTTGTAGGGAATCTTCAAAGGTAGCAAGGTAATCATTACCCTCGTGCATTTAACCCTGGATGGAGGAACCACCCCAATCTATCGTGGTCAAATCAAAATGCGGTGAAGCCCCTCCCTCAAAATTTTACTCAGCCAGAAAAGAAATCTAATCTAGAGGAGCTGATGACCAAGTTCATATCAAGTGCGGAAATGAGATTTCAAAATCAAGAGGCGTTGATCAAGAACTTGGAAACTCAAGTGGGGCAATTGGCACAGATGATATCTTCTAGAATCCAAGGTACCTTACCCAGCAATACCGAAGCAAATCCAAGAGAATAGGTGCAAGCCATTACCTTGAGGAGTGGTAAGGAGCTGCAAGAGGTGGAGAAGAAAGCAAAGGAAGAAGGTAAGATGGGCGCAACCCTAGAAACCGAAAAGAAAGATGAAGAGCAGTCTGATTTAAAGGAGACAATTCAACAACCGCAAGTACCATTTCCCAATAGGCTTAAGCAAAACAAAATGGAAAAGGAATTCGATAAGTTTCTTGAAATTTTCAAGAGTTTACATATTAACAATCCTTTTGCAAATGCCTTAGCCCAGATGCTGCACTCTGCAAAGTTCTTGAAGAAAATCTTGGCGAACAAAAGGAAATTAGGAGATGTGGCTACAGTTGCACTGAATGAAGAATGCTCAGTAATCCCCTCAACAAGCTACCTTAGAAATTGAAAGATCCAAGGAGTTTTACTATTCCTTGCACTATAGGTTGTTTAAAAATAACAAGGCTTTGTGTGATTTAGGAGATAGTATAAATCTGATGCCCTATTCGGTTTTTTAGAAATTAGGGTTGGATGAACCCCAACCCACTAGAGTTACATTGCAATTAGCTGATAGGTCCATCAAGCATCCTAGGGGAATCATTGAAGATGTACTTGTTAAGGTTGACAAATTTCTTTTTTCCCATGGATTTCATAGGGTTAGACATGGAAGAGGACGTTGATGTCCTACTTATCTTAGGGCAACCCTTCCTAGCTACAGGAAAGACAATGATTGATGTCCAACAAGGGCAACTAAGCCTTAGGATTCAAGATGAGGATGTAGTTTTTAAAATGGATGATGCAATAAAAACATGCACCTTTTAGTGATGATTCATGTTCTATGGTAGATGTCATTGACTATGTGGTTGGTGGGTGTTTTAAGGTTAGTGGTCAGCACCTCAAACCATATATAGCAGATGGAGGATTGCCTACCCCTTCAATTGTATACTTAGATGTTCATTGATGCCACTAGAATGTCGAGCTTCAGACAGAAAACAAGCGCTTATTGGGAGGCAACCCAATGCTGATAAGTAGTATCTCTATTATTTATTTGTTTTTCTACTTTTTTTTTTCGTATCATCCGAGTTTCTTTTCTAGGGTCTTAATTTCGTAGATTGCTGATCACCCCTAGTGTTTCTCATTCTCTCCTCCTAGTTTCTTTTGATCTTTAGCAGCTAGAGAGTCCGAACGAAGGAGTCACTTCAGATTTCAGAACGCTCTTTAGGGAAGTTTTCTAAATCTCCTCAAATGCTTGATCTTACACTGCCCACATTACTGAAACCATCTTCACACTCTATCTATATGAACATTGAGGGCAATGTTCATGATAAGTGTGGGGGTGTTAGGATATAGCTATGCATCCCAATACATAAATACATAGATAGGCTGCATAAACTGGAAATCCCCTAAAAATTATTGCTATCTATAAGGTGAATTCCAAGAGGGAATACGGTGAAATTGAAGGACAATCACTTGTAAGTGTGACGGGTTGTCGAAGCCCTCAAAATTAGTACTAGTCCCACAATCAAATAATTGCGGTAAAAAGTGGTACTAGGTCGAATCCCACAGGGAGCAAATCAGTAATCTCTTAGCCGAATGGATAAAGTAATTGAGTGGGAAAATACCTAAAATTTAAAAGAATAAGAAAGCAATAACAAACTAAACAAACAAGAGAAAATCAGTCTTACCGAATTCTGGTTCAAGGGTTCGGGTTGAATCGATTGGCCATCGCTCCTAGGTAAATTTCAGCATTCTTGCAATTCAAGCATTTAACCTTAGATTTATTAAGATAGCCATAATAAACCTTGTGTTTTCCTAATTCAGTTGACCAAACCTAGCATTCGATCAACACTTATCACCACTCAACTGGGTACGATAGCGTTCCATATTAACCAGGATAGCATTAAGATTTGTGAAAATAGTTAAAACAAAACAACAATAATTAAGATAGCTGCAATTATTGAATCGTGTTCCATCGATTCCTTTTAGGTTAAACCATGTCAGTACATTGGTCAAAGGTTGTTACGAACAATTGACCCAGAAAGATATTAACCTAATCGCTACTTGTACCACTATTCTTGACAATTACGGATCACCGAAATCATGGATAGCAGTAGGAAAATCAACATTAATTCAGTTTGTCAGACTAATTAACATTAACATCCAGTAAAAAAATATGCTCAAGAAGCAATGAATACTTGAATTAAAAAGCAAGAAAATAAATTAACTATAGAACCTCACAATGACACAATCAAACCTCCCCCTTGAACTAGAAAAAGAAGCCCAGTTGCTAATGATCTGCACAATCTCCATTCTTTGCTTCTTCATGGCCGAACTGCTTTCTTGAGCTTTCTTGGTCTTCTTGATACTCTCTTGGATCTTGGAGTGAGTGATGCTAGAGCTGGTTTGCCCCCTCTTTATATAGTTAAAGGAGATGGCTGTTTTCCAACTCCTAGGAGATCATCTTATCTTTAGGGAGTCTTGATATTCTTTGAACTAATCCTATCCTATCTCTTATTTAATGATCTAATCTCAATCTTCTTATTTCTTTAGGATTACATTCAAGACTTTAGATCTAATAAGACTCTCTCTTTGGAAATTACATTCAAGATTTGGACTCTTGACTCTTGAATTCGAGTTGGGCTGCTTCAAGGTACTTCTGCGAGTTGGGCTTAAGTTGTGAAATGGGCCTGACTGCGAACTTGCTCTGACTTTGGGCTCATTTTCGTACTCGATGTGGGCCAAATCTGTCTAAACCAATAAAAGTTATGGACCTTCCTTTCATCTTTCTAATGCTTTTTGAATTGTCCAATTTGGAGTCGGAATTGAGAGTTAGGCCCAGATTACTGACTGTCGCTGAAACTGTGCAAAATCACCCGGTTTGCCCTGTTTTCTTCCAATTGCATTCTTTATTGCCCTGAATCGAAATACAAGAGTAATGAGTTCATTTAAGTGATAAAGTAATGTAAAAAGATGAAAATTATGGGACAAAAATAGGGTTCTTTTTAGTCTCATCAAATCCCCCCACACTTAAACTTTGCCCATCCTTGGGCAAGGCAAAACTCAAGCAAAACAAGAGAACCTAACTACTGATTTTCAATCTTTCTTTATCTCTACATGAGGCCTTGTTCATTGCATGCTTTAGTTCAGACTTGGTAACATTCCCTCTTTATATCTATTTCTCCCATTTTTCTCATCCAAGAGTGATTGCAAATCACCATTCCCCATGGTCCCAAGTTAAATCGATAGTCCAGGAGAGAAGCCTTCCCGACTGAAGCATCATTGGCTGAATGGGTACTCATTGCTTTAACAAACCAATACCACCAGATTCACTTACCTTTCTTTGTTTCTTAAGCCAAAACAAGGTGTTCTTATTTCCATAAGCTTTCTATGTATCACATCTCCACCACTTAGTATGAATTCCTAGGATCTGAAGGTGAGAATGGGGTTGGGGTTCTAGGGTGAGTGCATTTTATGCTCCATCTCCCCCTTGCTTTCTCTTTCAAGGTGTGAGTGCATTTTATGCTCCATCTCACACTTGCTTTTGTTTCCATATGTGAGTGCATTTTATGCTCCATCTCACATTAGTCACAAATTTTTTTTCTCTCTTGTTTTTTTTTTGGCACAAGAATCACATGGTCTTGCTGCCTGATCCATGAATTCAATGATCGTGGTCTGAATATGCCTAACACAGCAAGTTCTTGAATAATCAAACCATGTTTGACAGATAATTATGTGAAAATCAATTATGCATCTTGCCTATTGATCGATTAAAATCATGGGTTACCTTATGCAGCCAAGAAAGATTCAGTTAGTCATGCTTGCATCCTATCTTATCTATTCAGCCTAAGCACATGATTCCTGATAAGTTGAAATCATTCAAGGATAAGTTTCCAAGGAGCAGAAATTTCAAGAAGGTAAGGTATCCCAAATTTCCATAAGATTTCCCTAGTCCCCCCACACTTTAGTTATACATTGTCCCCAATGTTTGTGATTATGCATAAAGTAGAAGGATTTGGGGGGTACTTCCCTGTTTGTCTTGTTGTGTTCCTACTAAACACAAAAAATCAAAACCAAAATAACGAAATTAGCTAAACACAATGGGTTGCCTCCCACAAGTGCAATTGTTTAACGTCGTTATGCTCGACGTCCTCCTTTGCTACTTTAACTCTCGTGGTAGCAGCTTTCGGTGTGCTCCCCTTCCATCCATCATGGGTGGGTTCAAATTTGGAATAGGAGCCTTGGTATTCAATTGTGCACTCGATTCTAACTCCTCATTCATATCTTTTTCAAAAATTTCCTGCACAGTTGGATCAAAAGTGTCAACCGAATAGATCAAATGGTCTTCAATTGGGTACTTCATAGCTTCAAAAATATTAAATTTAATAGTCTCTCCGTCACATTCGACGGAGAGGGTACCTCATCCACATCTATTTTGGTCTTGGCTGTTTTCATGAATGGCCTGCCTAATAGAAGTGGGGCTGAACTTTTGATTGTGTCCTCCTCCATCTTCAAAATGTAAAAATCAGCTGGGAAAATTAAATCGTTAACCTGCACCATTACATTCTCAACAATCCCTTCTAGGTAGGCGTTAGAATGATTAGTTAATTGGATAATAGCTTTAGTTTCCCTTAAAGCACCTAATCTCAAAGCATAGTAAATCGAGTATGGCATGACATTGATAGATGCACCTAAGTCTAGCATGGCATGCTCGATTTGCTTATTGCCAATCACACAAGGTAGGGTGAAAATACCTGGATCAACATGTTTTTCTAGCATGGCATGCTCGATTTCCTTCCTGCTTCTTAGCACCACTGCACTTACATTCTCCTTGGGGTTGACTACCGTTTGTGATGGTAGTTTCCTGGAGCTCTGCGCCTCCAACTTGCTAACGACAGTGGCAAGTTGGCTGATTTGGTTCCCCAAGTTTTGAATGCTGGCTCTTGTTTCCTGTTGAAATTGCTGCGTATTAGTAGCTAGAGCCTTAACTATATCTTCTAATGACGTACCTGAATTCGGGGGTTGGCCTTGCACTGTGATGGGTGATGAATACTGGGGCTGTTGACTAAAAAAATGGGGCTGATATTGCTGCTGTCCTCTTGGGTTCCCGTAGCTTAGATTTGGATGATCTCTCCACCCCTGATTGTAGTAATTGGAGTAGGGATCATACTTTCATTGGGGCTGCCCCGGGAATCCTCCTACGGTGTTTACTTGCTGCATCGATCCATCTTGTAATGATGGACACATGTCCGTATGATGGCCAGGGATCGAATAGATACCACACACCCTAGCAGTTTGTAATTGTCCTGCAGCTAGTTGCCTAACCAAGGCAGTTAAGTCAGAAATCTGATTTTCTAAATTGTCATGGCTTACCTCATTAACTCGTCTAGTGGTGCCATCTATCCTTGCATCGAACTGCTGTGAATTTTTGGCCATGTTGGAAATTAATTCCCTGGCTACTTCGGGTGTGTTGTTCACTAGGGCTCCTCCACTGGCTACATCGACCATACTTCTATCCATGGGCTGAAGCCCTTCATAGAAGTATTGGATCAAAAGTTGTTCGGGTATTTGGTAGTGTGGACAGCTAGCAACAAGTTGTTTAAATCTTTCCCAATATTCATATAGCGTCTCACCACCAAATTGCCGAACTCCACATATTTCTTTTCTTATATATTGCAGCCCGGGATGCAGGGAAATATTTATCTAAAAATACCTTGTTCATCTCATCCCATGTGTGTATTGAATCGGGAGGAAGAATATACAACTAATCCTTTGCTTTATCACGTAAAGTAAATGGAAAGGCTATGAGTTTTACCTGATTCTTGGTTATACCATGGGGTTTCATGCTTGAACAGATGACATGGAATTCCTTTAGATGATTATGAGGGTCCTCACCTGGAAAACTATGAAATAGAGGCAATAATTGTATCAAACCAGATTTCAATTCAAAACTTGCCTCAAGAGTGGGATACGTGATGCATAAGGGCTATTGGTTCATCATTGGTGCAGCCAACTCCCTTAGTGTCCTCTCTCTGTCAGCCATTCTTTCTCCTTCGAAGATGGAAAAATTACAAGTGGGCAATTCGCAATCTGAGTTCACCCTTTTTGGTGAACGATCATTCCTTTGCTTAGCCTCCTTCCTTAAACAACGGGTTGTCCTCTCAATTTTGGGATTGTACTCGAGTTCACCTCGTTGAGAAGCATGAGTCATAAAACAAAAGAGGCTAACAAGAGGAAGGTAATAGATAAGAAATTAAAGTTGCTCCCTAGCAATGATGCTAAAATTTTGATGGGTTGTCAAAGCAATAATTGCAGTAAAAAGTGGTACTAGGTTGAATCCCACAGGAAGCAAATTAGTAATCTCTTAGCCGAATGGATAAAGTAATTGAGTGGAAAAATAACTAAAATTTAAAAGAATAAGAAAGCAATAACAAGCTAAACAAACAAGAGAAAATCAGTCTTACCGAATTTTGGTTCAAGGGTTCGGGTTGAATCGATTGGCCATCGATCATAGGTAAATTTCAGCATTTTTGCAAATCAAGCATTTAACCTTAGATTTATTAGGATAGCCATAATAAACCTTGTGTTTTCCTAATTCAATTGACCAAACCCAGCATTCGATCAACACTTATCGCCACTCAACTGAGTACGATAGCGTTCCATATTAACTAGTGATAGCATTAAGATTTGTGAAAATAGTTAAACCAAAACAACAATAATTGAGATAGCTGCAATTATTGAATCTTGTTCCATTGATTCCTTTTAGGTTAAACCATGTCAATACATTGGTCAAAGGCTGTCATGAATAATTGACCCAGAAAGATATTAACCTAATCGCTACTTGTACCACCGTTCGTGACAATTACGGATCACCAAAATCCTGGATAGTAGTAGGAAAATCAACATTAATTCAGTTTGTCAGACTAATTAACATTAATATCTAGTAAAAAAATATGCTCAAGAATCAATGAATACTTGAATTAAAAAGCAAGAAAATAAATTAAATACAGAACCTCACAATGACACAATCAAACCTCCCCCTTGAACCAGAAAAAGAAGCTCAGCTGCTCATGATCTGCACAATCTCCATTCTTTGCTTCTCCATGGCCGAACTGCTTTCTTGAGCGTTCTTGGTCTTCTTGATGCTCTCTTGGTTCTTGGAGTGAGTGATGCTAGAGCTAGTTTGCCCCCCTTTTTATATAGCCAAAGGAGAGGGCTGTTTTTCAACTCTTTCTAGGAGATCATCTTATCTTTAGGGAGTCTTGATATTCTTTGAACTAATCCTATTCTATCTCTTATCTAATGATCTAATCTCAATCTTCTTATTTCTTTAGGATTACATTCAAGACTTTAGATCTGATAAGATTCTTTCTTTGGAGATTACATTCGAGATTTGGACTCTTGACTCTTGAATTCGAGTTGGGCTAGTTCAGGGTACTTCTGCGAGTTGGGCTTAAGTTGTGAAATGGGTCTGACTACGAACTTACTCCAACTTCGGGCTCATTTTCCTATTCGATTCAGGCCGAATCTATCAAAACCCAAAACATAAAAGTTATGAGCCTTCTATTCATCTTTCTAATGCTTTTTAAATTGTCCAATTCGGAGTCCGGAATTGAGAGTTAGGCCCAGATTACTAACTGTCGCCGAAAGTATGCAAAATCACCCGATTTGCCTTGTTTTTTTCCAATTACCTTTTTTATTGCCCTGAATCGAAATACAAGAGTAATAAGTTCATTTAAGTGCTAAAGTGATGTAAACAGATGAAAATTAGGGTACAAAAATAGGGTTATTTTCAGTCTCATCAAATTGCTAGAATTTATTCATGTGAATTATCCAATTTTATCACAATACATGAGGATGAGGAAGTTGAATAGTACTTTCATCATGACTAGCACTAACTATATTCATGTGTATAGTGCATTGGATTGAAATCTTAATGAACACTCGAGCCTGTGACCGGTGTGAGATGGAGCATAAAATGCATTTACACAAAAAAAAAAAAAAGAAAGAAGAATTCGATGACGACTGAGGTCCAAGGGGACAAAAATATGGTTGGACATTTAAGTTAGTGCATTGACATGATTTGAGACCAAGCTCAAGGTGATGGTTAGTTATGGTGATCAAGGAGCCACTATATATATTGAGCTGAGTTCGGTGACAGCTGAGGTCCAAGGGGACAAAAATATGGTTGGACATTTAAGTTAGTGCATTGATAGGATTTGAGACAAAGTTCAAGATGATGGTTTGTTATGGTGGTCAAGGAGCTGCTATATATATTGAGCGGAATTGAGTGCTGGAGCATGAAGAATCTCATGTTCTCCTTTTCCTTTATTCTTATGTATGTGGTAAGAGTGGCCAATCATGGGGAATCAGAATGCTTATGCAGGATTTCCGATCACTTAACGCATTCTCATCCTAAAATTCATTCGATAGATGGAAATAATTTGGGGAATTATCAGTTTATGGGTAATTTTTTTTCTTGAGGACAAGAAAAAGCTTAAGTGTGGGGGTGTTTGATGTGTGCGCATGCTACACATCATTTTTATTGCTCACTACATGGTTTTGATGGTAATTATTAACATTTTTTGCCTTAATTGAGCAAGATTTCAAGAAACTAAGAGTTTGGGACAGTCTAGGGTGAAGAGAGCATGAAGACATGTTGATATGGAAAAAAGGGAAGCACTTCAGCCCATCAAGAAGAAAGGCCTAGTCAAAACCCTAGGGGAGAACAATTCAGCCCACCAAGGAGAGAGGCCCAACTATAGTCCAACCGAAACCCTATGGGAGACTCCAAAAAGGTGGCTAACTTTAGGATTGTCAGATAACAAAATGTTGATTTAGTACTAGTAGTTATTGGATTAATCTCAGTGGGAACGATACTCTACTCATCAATATATTACTTGATCGGCTAGTGCACTTGCTAGTGTCTTCTAAACGCATCATTAACTTTGTGCGCTCATGGGGTGGAAGGTGGACAAAACAAGCACAACCAAAAACCCTGAGCATGGATAGGTCTGGGGATTTCTGAAAGAGAGATTGAAAAGGAGAAGAGTTATTCAAAACATATGATGGAAGATGATTATGAGATACATAGTAGTGCTGGCCGCCTCCACCCAAAACCAAGATGGTACATGGGAATTCTGTAAAAGGGTTTTGACTACACTCAAGATGTGCCCATTTTTCCTTTCTACTACCTCGTTTTGTTGTGGGGTGCTCGGACAAGATTTCAGGGGTTGAATTCCATATTGTTTCAGGTAGTTCCTGAAATCTCCATCAATATATTCTCCCCCTGAATCTGATCTTAGCACACAAATTCGAGCATCAAATTGGGTAATTACATAGGTGTGAAAGTGTTTAAAAACAATGTACATTTTAGATTTCTTTCGAAAAAAATAAGCCCAAGTTAAATGAGTGCAGTCATCAATGAAGGTTACAGAGTACTTATATCCCAACCGTGAAACAATTGGAGACGACCATACATCACTATGTATTAAATGAAAGGGAATGGTTGCATGCTCAGAATAAGAAAAAAAGGATAAAATATGGCCAAGGCATCTATGCCACACATGCTAATCATTATTACAATTAAAAAATCTAGAACTAGAAGTAGTAGAAAGCAAACAAAATGTAGAAGTAGAAACAATCTTATTCTTCTCAATTTCCAAGGTAAAGAGTCTTCCCAGTCTATGCCCCTTCCCCTTCACTTCTAAAGTTAAGGGTGATCCATCATATGGATGGTCGAACCATGCAGGAAGGTTGGGCGAAATTTCAGAAACTTTCTTTCACCCTTATAGGAATCCTATTTCTAGATTTAGAAAAACAACATTTTTCAAGGTTTGTTCTAATAAAGCAGACCAAATCTAAAACCAAGATTAAGGGAAGGATATACCTATACGGAATCAATAGTAGTTCCCAACGCATGTGCTCACACCCAAAGAGTTCACCAAATCCATCCACTAAAGATGACACAACTTAGGGTGAGGTAGGATTAGCAAAGAGATTCTTCATCTAGAACCCCAATTCTTCAGCAAGAATCATGCAGGGATGTGAGCATAGCTTCAAGATTGTTTCTTTTAGCAAGAAACAATATCAAGATCCAATCTTGATCAGTCCAAGAACTGGAGATTGAATAGGGTAGGCGGCAAGAGTAGAGGGTGAATGCAGATTACAGAAAAGAATAATTATTTTTGTAGAATTCACCTCCTAATTCATATCTTTTGAAGATTATCTTCCTAATAAAATTAGAAAAGGGTTCATTGATCCAAATCTTTATTTGGATCTAGACTCTTTAGTGGATAAGACTTATCTTATCCTCTTGCTGATCCCTATCCAGATATAAACCCAAATTTCCCCCTTTTAATTAATCTCATTAAAGCCACTTTGAATTGGGCTTTAGGCCCATTAAGCTTTCAAACTCACTTCCTTTTAATTGTTGGCTAGCTTGGTTCTCTTTGTATGGTGTGGGACTCTATCATTGATATCCACAAAAGCAATATGGGTTCAGCCTAATCTCTGTTACAAGGCCTGGCCGAATTCACTGCTAAAGATAGTGAACACCTGAACCCATTAGTATGGGCTCTAAATAGGCCCAACATTTACACTAAATGGCCCCTAGGTCTAGCCACCTTATGAAGGCTCAAGGACTATGGACTTATGTGAGATTAGCCCATCAGGTATAAACCTTAAATGGTTTTACACTTAACCTCTCAACCCATAATGTTCAGACACTGCCCGACAAGAGATGACCTCTCCTTCGGCTGCAAGGTACAACGTTACACTCACTGCTCACATGGATCCCAAGAATTAAAACCTTTTGCAAACATTTTGTGAAACCATAATATATATGTATATCTCTATATAAATAAATTTTGCAAAACTAAATCTCAACAAGTTTGAAATCTACTGCCGATAGTTTAGGTTTCCATCAGAGAGAGTTCATTCTTCGATCATTTACTTTGTCCAATAAAGGGGTCGATTCTGTCACTATGATCATCCACTCAGGTGAATTCTCAGATTGCCCCAACATACCCAGGTTTTGACCCCGCTAAGGATCTCACTGATTGGCATATCAAAGATAGCCCAGTCCAACATCTACTGTAGTACCATAATCAAGTCTAGGGGTTAGGTGTAACTTTCTAGTTTTTCCCATCTGTCTCCATGGTCTAGGGCATAACTGGAAAATGGTCCAGTTCAGGGTTTCAAGCAAACCCACACTACATGTGCTTTAGGTCTCACCTTGTCAGTTGAGATAGGCTACCCCAACCGACTTGGCATCACATTAGTGTCAGCCTTGGCAGGGATAAACCTCCATAGGTCTATCCAATGGCTATGAAGATTCTAAACTAACACAAGTCTCATAAGTGTCCAGTTTAAGGGTATTACACAGAAACACACCATAATAACATGAATCAATTATGCACTTTATTCATTTACAATAAATGCCAAAAAGTATATCAATCAGATTGGAGCTAAGGGCATACATTGTCTAACAACCTCTCCAGTTTTCCGGTCCTGTATCAAACAACCATTAGAAGTAAATGAGACATTTTTACCTTCCTCTACAAGTTGGCCAATAGAAATCAAATTGGTGGTGAGTTTAGGTACAAATAGAGTTTTGGATAAATGAAATGGAGATGATTTAGAGGTAGATAAATACAAATAATCATAACCAAGTATGTCAAGTTTCTCATTGTTTACAGTAATAATATGTCTATTGGAAAGATGGGGTTGGGATACTAACCAAGAGTAGCCCCTATCATGTGGTTAGAGTCTCCTGAGTATATATACCAGATGTGGTTCGGTGAAGGGCAATAGGTTGGTGACTTACCAGTGAAGGGATAGGAAATCCATCACATGGACGCCCAAAGATTGCGGAATAAAGGGAGCGAATTTCAAAATTTTTTTTCTCTCCCTTCAACTGGGAATCAATTCTCATTTAGAAAATCATTTTTTCAAGGATCATTCTTGAACCATAAACTGAACCAGATCTGAACCAAAAGGAGTAGGGAGAGATAATACCTGATACAGAGATATAGTATTTCCCAATGGAGGTGTTCATGCCCAAGGAAGGATCCAAAATCTGCTCCTGCTGAATATGGCGCAGTGTAGGGTGGAGCAAAATAAACAGTGTTCTTCCAAAAGAACTTGATCCTTCTCAAGAATCACCTGGATGGCTTGTGAATACAACTCCCACCAATCTTTTCTCCAAAAGATTGGAATCAAGATCCAATCTTGATTTTTCCCAAGAACTGGAGGTCGAACTACTGTAGGTGGTAGCTGCAGGAAGGAGGCGACAAGAGAGTATTTGCAGGATGCAGATTCTCTCTTCTTGTGATCTTAGCTCTGAAGACAAGAATCTTTGTATTACTTGTGATGTCTAAAGGCTACCGCCCCCTCTTCCTTTTATAGACTTAAAGGGATCAACTCCTAATCCCATTAGGAGTTGCTAACCCAAATCATATTTAGATTAGAAGTCTCTTTAAGATAAGGGATAACCCTTATCTTATCTATAGATTAGATAAGCCATCTCCTAATCTAATTAGAAAGTTTCCAGATCCAAATCTTATTTAGATCTTGGACTCTCTAAGTGGATAGGGTGTGGGCCCAATTTATCAACTGATTCATCTTAGAATTCACCCCTTAAGTGACTAATCAAATTAGCCCAGTTCGAAATGGGCTTAAGGCCCATTTAAGGTTATGTATTCATTTAGCCTTCCAAACTGCTACCCAGTTGGGCTTCCTTGTATGGCGTGGGACCCAAACATTGATCTACACATCAGCCACATGGGTTCAGCCTAGCCTTTGTTACAAGGCCTGGCCAAATACACTGTTATGGACAGTGCACCCCCTGAAACCCATCAGATGGGCTTTATGGGCCCAACACTTACCCTAAGTGGTCCCTGGGCCAAGCCACCTTGTAACACCCAGGGACTGTGGGCAGATGCAAGATTAGCCCATCAGGTATTATCCTCAATGGTCTTACACTTAACCTCTTAGCCCATAATGATCATACACTGCCCGACAAGAGAGGACCTCTCCCTCGGCTGCAACGAACAGTGTTGCACTCTCTTTTATATGGATCCCGGGAATTAAAACCTTTTGCAAATCATTTCGAAACCATAATTTATATACTTTTATATCTCATATAAAATATATTTTGTAAAACAAATCTCAACGATTGAAATCGGCTGCTGGTAGTCTTGGTTTCCATCAGTGAGAGCGCATCCCCGATCATTACCTTTGTTCGACAAAGGGGCTGATCCTGTCACTATGATCATCCACTCAGATGAATTATCAGACTGTCCCAACATACCCAGGTTTTGACCCCCACTAAGGATCTCACTGATTGGTACATCAAAGACAGCCTAATCCGACACCTAGTGCAGTATCATAATCGAGTCTAGGGGTTGGGTGTAACTTTCTAGTTTTGCCCATCAATTTCCAAGGTCCAAGGCAATACTGGAAATCTGGTTCAGTTCAAAGATTCAATAAATCCTACACTGTAAGTGCCTAGGGTCTCACCCCGGTGGCTGAGACAAGCCACCCCAACCGACTTGGTGGTGCCACAGTTTCAGCCTTGTCAAGATAGGTCTCCCCAGACCGACCCACTGGCTGTGAACAATCTAAACTAACATGAGTCTCATTAAGTGTCCAGTTTAAGGGTATTACACAAAAACATACCAAGGGAACATGAATCAAATATACACTTTTATTCATTTATAATAAACTCATAAAGTACATCATTTTGATTGAAGCTTAGGGCATACAAAACTGTCTAACAACTCCCACTTGCACTTAGGTCCAATCAGGTATTAGTCGGAGTCCCATGTTTTCCATGTGTTTCTCAAACACTTCCTATGATAGTGGCTTTGTCAATGGGTCTACTACATTTTCCGCTGACGCTACCTTCTGAATCAGGACGTCCCCTCTACCAACAATCTCCCTTAGTACATGGTACTTCCTCTCGATGTGCTTCGACTTCGAGTTGGCTCGTGGCTCCTTAGCCTGAGCAATAGCTCCATTGTTGTCACACAACAATGGGATGGGTGAAGTGCTGGACAGAACTACTCCCAACTCGTAAACGAACTTCTTCATCCACACGACTTCTTTGGCAGCCTCACTTGCGGCAATGTACTCGGCCTCAGTCGTGGAGTCTGCAGTGGACCCTTGTTTGCTGCTTTTCCAGCAAATAGCACACGATCCTATCGTGTAAACATATCTAGATGTAGACTTTCTATCATCTGGATCCGATTGGAAATCGGTATCAGTATACCCTTGGATCTGTAGTGAATTACCATCGAATATTAGACAAAACTCTTTTGTCCTTTGAAGGTACTTAAGTATGTTTTTCACAGCAGTCTAGTGCTCCTGCCTTGGGTTGGCCTGAAATCTGCTTAATACAGTCATTGCCTGAGCAATGGCAGGACGAGTGCACAACATGGCATATATGATGCTCCCTATGGCAGAGGCATAGGGAACGTTTTTCATGCCATCAATCTCCTCAGAAGTCTTGGGAGACATCTTCTTGGAGAGTGTGACTCCGTGCCTGAAAGGAACATTTCCTTTCTTGGAGTTTTCCATGCTGTATCTTTTGACTATTTTGTCAATGTAGGCAGATTGGGATAATCCTATTATCCACTTCGATCTATCTCTATAGAGTCAAAGACCTAGTATATTGGAGGCTTCTCCAAGATATTTCATGGAGAATTGCTGTGAAAGCCATACTTTCACCGTAGTTAACATTCCTAGATCATTCCCAATGAGTAGAATGTCATCTACATACAGAACCAAGAAGGTAACCTTATCTCCACTGTACTTCCTGCAAACACAGGGTTCATTCGGATTCTGCTCGAAGTCAAACGATTTGACAGCAGAGTCAAAATGGATGTTCCAACTTCTAGAAGCTTGCTTAAGTCCATAAATGGATCTATTGAGTTTACATACCATGTTTTCCTGACCTGTAGCTATAAAGCCTTGCGGCTGCTGCATATAGATATCTTCAGTAAGATCTCCATTCAGGAATGCAGTTTTGACATCCATTCGCCAAATCTCGTAATCATGGTATGCTGCTACAGCTAGTAGGATCCTAATGGATTTAAGCATGGCCACAGAGGAAAAGGTTTCTTCATAATCGACGCCCTCTTTCTAAGTGTACCCTTTCGCCACCAAACAATCTTTGAAGGTCTCAACCCTACCATCGGGGCCCTTCTTCCTATTGTAAATCCATTTGCAACCGATTGCTTTTACCCCGGATGGTGGATCTACTAGAGTCCAGACTCTATTGGTCTCCATTGAGTCCATCTCCGCTCTCATGGCCTCCACCCACTTCTGGAAATCTATGTCCAACATAGTTTCTGCGTAAGTCACGAGATCCTCCTCACTAGTCAAGGTTTCCACCAGGTAACTATCCTGGTCATAACCATAACGGACTGGTGGCCTAGATACCAAGTGGATCTTCTAGGTTGGTCACTACCTGGAACTTGTGGGACATCTCCCACTGCTCCTGAGCTCTCCTCATCAAGAACAATTTCCTGACGATGGGTGTCCAGGATGTAATCGGTCTCCAAGAATTGGGCATTTCAACTACAAAACACTTTCTGCTCAGTTGGGTCATAGAATAGGTAACCTACAGAGCCTTTTGGGTAACCTACAAATAGGCAACGACTGATTTTGGATTCAAACTTGTCTGCACTCGTTCTTTTAACGTGTGTTGGACAACTACAAATCTTTAAGTGTCAGACACTTGGTTTCTTTCCGGTCCAAAGTTCATATGGAGTGTTTGGAACCGATTTGGTTGGAACTCGATTCAGCATGTAAATCGTAGTCTCTAATGCATAACCCCAAAAGGATGTGGGTAACTCTGAGTGTATGAGAAGTGACCGGACCATATCCAATAAGGTCCTATTCCTCCTCTCTGAAACACCGTTAAGTTGTGGTGTAGCAGGAGGAGATAATTGTGATATTATCCCATTGACCTTTAAGTAGTCCCTGAATTCGTCAGAGAGATACTCGCCACCTCGATCAGATTGAAGGGCTTTAATTTCTCTCCCCAACTATTTCTCGACCTCTTGTCTAAACTCTTTGAACTTTTGAAAGGATTCAGACTTGTGTCTCATTAGGTACACGTAACCATATCGTGAGAAATCATCTGTGAAGGTGATGAAATACACATGTCGATTTCGTGTCCTAACACTCAGGGGACCACGTACATCAATATGTATTAGGTGAAGTGTGCCTATACATCTTTCAGGCTTACCGTCAAAGGCTTACCGTCAAATGGCCATTTCGTCATCTTACAGTTAGAAAATCCAAAGGACCATCCTTTACCAACCTTGTGATTCGGCCAATACCGATGTGGCCAAGTCGGTAATGCCACAGACACGTGGGATTAACTGTATCACGGGCTCTCTTCTTGGGAATTTCAGCCGACGTAGTTTCGGTTATGTTAGTTTCTAGAGAAGGATGTAGAACATAGAGACCATTCTCCAGTTCCCCATATGCGATGAATCTGTTGTTTCTTTTAATAGTAAACGTATTATTAAAGAAGACAGAATAACCATCTGCACATAGTTTTGAAACAGAAATCAAATTTCTTCTTAAATTTTGTACATAAAGACAATCTTTCAATAAAATTTTTCCTTCTCTAAAAATTAACTCCACGGTTCCTATTGCCGCAGCTGCAACAGTTGCAGTAGTCCCCAAGTAGAGAGTGACTTCTCCTTCACTCAGCCTTCTGCTTACCTTGAACCCCTGTAGTGAGTTACATACATGAGTTGAAGCCCTGGAGTCAATACACCAGGACACAGAAGCTACCAATAAATTGGTTTCTATAACACAAGTTTTGAAATTACCTTTCTTGGATTCCAGGTAGGCAGGACAATTCCTTTTCCAGTGGTCGGTCTTCTTGCAGAAGTGACAGGCATCCAATGCTTTGTCTTTCTTCTGCTTCTTACCCTTAGTGGCTTTCTTCTGAGTCTTCTTTGCCTTCCTCTTTCTTTTGCCCGTCTTGCTAGCTTCAACAAGCATAGCTACAGACTCATCCTTTCTAATCAGTTCTTCGGCTCTTTGCAACATATTGTTGAGCTTTTGCAAGTTGACATTTAGCTTGTTCATGTAATAGTTCATGATGAACAGATTAAAGGAAGGAGGCAAAGAATTAAGGATAGCATCTATCTGGGTCGCAAGGTCCAGCCCGGATTCAAGAGCCTCCAGTTCGTTGATGTAACCCATCATCGGAAGACAATGGTCGTGAACTTGTTGGCCCTTGGACATTTGTGTGGTCATGAACTGTTTCAAGACCTTTTGTCGAGTAGAACAATTCTGCTCTTCATACATCATCCTCAGGCTGTCCAATATGTCATTGGCATGTTCGATATGATCGAACTGCCTCTGTATTGGGTTGTCCAAGGAGGTAATGATGTAACACCAGGCAATGGAGTTTTTCTCCTCCCATTCCTGATAGTCTCTCCTTCGGGCCTCAGAAGCCTTGTTACTCGGACGCTCCGGGGTAGGATTCTTTGCCACATTGTCCAACTTTTCAGAAGCTAGGACCAGCATAAGGTTCCTGTGCCAGTCAGCATAGTTTGGGCCCTTAAGCTTGTTGTCATCAAGAAGCTTTGCAAAAGATCCGTTTGCCATTTTCTGATAAAAGAGCAAACATCAGTCCACAACCTAATTTGATTCATGTTCATTTCATAGATATGGATTTTAATCTATGATCCATTTCCATTTATTCACTCTGAGATTTCCCTCCTTTCTCAGTGACGGAGACTACATGTTGTCTCTGGAAATGTGGGAAATCACATGGGGTGCATGGAGCCAACTGTTTCAGCTGCATAACCCCAGCACCTTTCTGTGAAGGATCATATCCACTCATCATATGAGTTTTCCCTTTGGACTCCGTCAGACAAGGCTCAGAGCCGTTTTCAGGTAAACCTTTCTGTCCAGTGAGTGCTTACCCATCATATTCGTGAATGCCAAGGTACCGTGAGAGGGTTCCCATTTTCTGGTGAAGCCCCTCCCACATTGGTCTATGACGCACCTATCATCTTATGAAACACTCAGACAAGCCCAACAACAAATGGATAGCCCATTTTTTGGTGCGTTTCCTCATTACTGAAGGACCCATCCTCATGCTAATGATGGAAGGCCTTTAGAGAGTTCATCATATGAATCTCCCTATCACTTGCACTCATATTAGCTAGAGGGAACAGTTAATTACACCCTTGTTTGATTTAGGTCAAACCAAAGTGGCTCTCACTGATTTTCATAAAGTCAGATTTTGGTGGGCCTTAAATCGGCTAGGGTTCCGCACGTAACCTCTCGATGAGGTGTGGGTCCCACCATTGAGAAAGGTCATCCAATGACCAAATGGGATACCATGGCAATGGTGTGCATTCAGTCATGGTGTGCACAAAGAGCCACTGTCGAATGAGCATGGGCCAAGCACTTATGGCCCATGTACGGAGCGCATCACACATCCAAACATCTCATGCAGGGATAAATTGATCCAATCAATTAATTATCTGTAAGGCCCATTGGATGCCCGTTGATAGTCCATAATATTAACCATTAATATTATCTAGGTATATGGGCTGAATTAGGGTTACCCAGTTCGGTCCATATAGCTTTATCCTTTGAAGTGGGCTTTTAGCAGTTTTAACTATTTAAAACTGGGCCTTAACAGGTTGGGCCAAATTAACCATTTAATTAAATATCAATCCTCAGGCCCATTAGTGGGAAAATTAGGGCTGACTTTCAGCTTTGATTAAACCCTAGATTTGGTCCAAACAGTTTTGAAACAATCTTAGTTCGAATGGGTCTAGGGTTTGATCTTTAATTAAATCCTTAATTCAAGAAAATAATCTGAAATTAAATAATTGATAAAAGAAAAACAATAATCAGTTAATCAGGGCTGTTCGCACACTCCATCCTGCAAAACAGAGGTTAGATCATAGATTGCAATTTCACAAACTGCAAGTCGTAGATAGCGAATGTCCCATCTGCGAAATCTCCTTCTCTGCGTCGCCATCTTCGATCCAAAATAAAAATAAATAGAAATCCTATTTCTATTAATAATTACATCAGATCGAATGCCTATACATTGAGTCTAAAAATAAAAAAAAAAATTATTTACAGACCAAAAGTAATAAATAAATTCAAGAAACTGCAAATCTTGCAGTTCTCCCTACGCAAACCAAGAATTTGATCTCCTCTTGTACGAGCAACCCATAAATCAAGAAAATCATATAGAACTATTCTAAATAATAATCAGATTTATATAAAATTAATTTCAGATTATTGGCCCATCATATTTTGGGAACAAATTTCCTAAAACGCATATCTACGCAAATTGGGTAGAACGCCTTCTCCCTATTTGCGTAGGTTCAGATATGAAACAGAATGGTTCAAGATTTAAACCTGACTCTGATTCTAGTGAAGGGATAGGAAATCCATCACATGGATGCCCAATGATTGTGGAATAAGGGGGGCAAATTTCAAATTTTTGTTTTCTCCCTTCAACTGGGAATTGGATTCCCATTTAGAAAATCATATTTTCAAAGATCATTCTTGAACCATAAACTGAACCAGATCTGAACCAAAAAGAGTAGGGAGAGATAAAACCTGATACAGAGAAGTAGTATCTCCCAATGGAGGTGTTCACGCCCAAGGAAGGATCCAAAATCTGCTCCCGCTGAAGATGGTGTAGTGCAGGGTGGAGCAGAATCAGTAGTGTTCTTCCAAAAGAACTTGATCCTTCTCAAGAATCACCTGGATGGCTTGTGAATACAACTCCCACCAATCTTTTCTCCAAAAGATTGGAATCAAGATCCAATCTTGATTTCTCCCAAGAATTGGAGGTCGAACTGCTGTAGGTGGCTGCTGCAGGAAGGAGGCGGCAAGAGAGTATTTGCAGGGTGCTGATTCTCTCTTCTTGTGATCTCAGCTCTGAAGACAAGAATCTTTGTATTGCTTGTGATGTCTAAAGGCTGCCGCCCCCTCTTCCTTTTATAGACTTAAAGGGATCAACTCCTAATCCCATTAGGAGTTGCTAACCCAAATCATATTTGGATTAGAAGTCCCTTTAAGATAAGGGATAACCCTTATCTTATCTGCAGATTAGATCAGCCATCTCCTAATCTAATTAGGAAGTTTCCATATCTAAATCTTATTTAGATCTTGGACTCTCTAAGTGGATAGAGTGTGGGCCCAATCCTATCAGCTGATCCATATCAGAATTCACCCCTTAAGTGACTAATCAAATTAGCCCAGTTCGAAATGGGCTTAAGGCCCATTTAAGGTAATGTATTCATTTAGCCTTCCAAACTACTGCCCAGTTGGGCTTCCTTGTATGGCGTGGGACCCAAACATTGATCTACACATCAGCCATATGGGTTCAACCCAGCCTTTGTTACAAGGCTTGGGCGAATACACTGTTATGGACAGTGCACCCCCTGAAACCCATCAGATGGGCTCTATGGGCCCAACACTTACCGTAAGTGGTCCCTAGTCTAAGCCACCTTGTAACACCAAGGACTATGGGCAGATGCAAGATTTGCCCATCAGGTATTATCCTCAATGGTCTTACACTGAACCTCACAGCCCATAATGATCATACACTGCCCGACAAGAGAAGACCTCTCCCTCGGCTGCAAGGAACAGTGTTGCACTCTCTTATATGGATCCCTGGAATTAAAACCGTTTGCAAATCATTTTGAAACCATAATTTATATACTTTTATATCTCATATAAAATATATTTTGCAAAACAAATCTCAACGATTAAAATCGGCTTCTGGTAGTCTTGGTTTCCATCAGTGAGAGCGCATCCCCGATCATTACCTTTGTCCGACAAATGGGCTGATCCTATCACTATGATCACCCACTCAGATGAATTCTCAGACTATCCCAACATACCCAGGTTTTGACCCCCACTAAGGATCTCACTGATTTGTACATCAAAGATAACCTAATTCGACACCTAGTGCAGTATCATAATCAAGTTTAGGGGTCGGGTGTAACTTTTCAGTTTTGCCCATCAATCTCCAAGGTCCAGGGCAATACTGGAAATCTGGTCCAGTTCAAAGATTCAATTAATCCTACATTGTAAGTGCCTAGGGTCTCACCCCGGTGGCTGAGACAAGCCACCCCAACTGACTTGGTGGCGCCACAGTGTTAGCCTTGTCAGGATAGGTCTCTCGAGACCGACCCACTGCTGTGAACATTCTAAACTAAGACGAGTCTCATTAAGTGTTCAGTTTAAGGGTATTACATAGAAGCATACCAAGGGAACATGAATCAAATATGCACTTTTTTTCATTTACAATAAATTCATAAAGTACATCATTTTGATTGAAGCTAAGGGCATACAAAACTATCTAACAACCAGATAGACCGATAGCAAAAGACACTAAGGAGATGACCGAGGACCTGAGCTATGAAATCCTTTCTTGAGACATGCCATTGGAGGTGTCATTTTGGCCAGCTACAGAAGTGATAGAGGAGGAGACATCTGAACCATCTACAGTAGTCTAATAGACCTTGTAGTTCCCTTTCTTGTACTTTGGACCACTACCTTTCTGCAGCTGAGTAGGACATTTGGTGATGATGTGGCCAACTTGCTTTCAATAGGTGTCTGTGTTTTTCTTCTTACAATGGGTGACAAGATGCCCATAATCCTTGCATTCATAACACTATATTTTAGAGAAATCCTTCTTCCTCTTTGGTTTAGTTGCCAAGAAGACAACATCATTGTTGGAATCCTTCCTTTCATGCAGTGCAGTCTGAGTGGTCAATCTAGTTTTTCCCTGAAAATCTCCTCAAGAATAGTATCTAAGTCAGGAAATGTTCATCGACTTAGGATATTAGATTGGACAACTTCAAATTCTATCCTTAGATGCATTAGGAAATGTATAATTTTTCTCATGTTGAAGTGTTCCTTCATATATTTAACACAACAGTCTGAAGGATCATCTCCCATGTGAACTAACTCATATTCTACCCAAAGGTTAATGAACTTGGCATAGTACTCCTGGACCTTTCTATCTCCCTGATAGTAAGAAAAAATGTCAACCTCTATCTGATACTGTCTAGGGGTATTCGACTGCTAATAAACTTTCTCAAGGTATTGATACATCTCATAGGTTGTCTTGTACCCTCTCATAGGTATAGAAATATCAGTTTTGACTGAGCCTAGAATCCATGACACAATTTTTGCGTTGTTGATCTTCCACTGATTAAGTCTCTTAATGTCAGAGTCATCAGGTTTAGACACAAATCTATCTAGGTCCCCCAAAGACCCTTAGCTTCAACATGGAACTGAAAATTGAACTTCCATAGTGCATTGTTCGTACCGTTGAATTTAATAGGAAGAACATCCATCCTTTATGATGCCATCGAATGACAAAGGGCAACAACAAACTTCTAGAAACCAAAAGAAATTCGAACCAGAGAAGAAAAGAAGAATACCTTTCGGTTGATGTCCAAAAGAGGCAATTGTAGAGTTCTGCTGAACTGAAAAGTGGATCAAAATCCCTTAAAGAGAAAACCGATCCAAACCAAACCAAAGAGGTTCAATAGATCTTCTATGGGTGACACTAGATCTAAAATTTCAGGCTGATCCGATGTCTCTATAGGGAGATATGAAAAAAGATTGAACCTAGTGGCGCAGCAATCTGGAAAATAGATCTGTAAAGTTCAAATCTGTAGTTGATCCAGGAAGAGAAGTAAAGAAAATACTCAAGAACTTCCAAATACTGTTAGGGAGTTCTTGAATCAGTAGTAGCTGAGGTGTTGAGTGAAGTTCAGGTCATGACCTGCTCTGATATCATGTCAGAATCAGTTCGAAAGTCAGAAAAGAAAGAGAGAGACAAACAGAGAGAGGACAACCAAATGGTGGGTGTGACACATTATGTCAGTCGACACCCTAAAAGATATATTAAATTTGTAAAAGGACAAATCTGCCTTTATTATATATAGGAGAGAGATAATACAAAGAATAGATATACGACAACGAAAAGTAAGGCAACCGTTTGTCCATGTATAGGGAGGGCCTATAAACCCCAAGTCTTGTAAGGCAAAAAAATTAGTTGTTCTTTCCATTTGTTTAGATAAGTTGTGGGACTTTGGAGCTCTCCCATTTTAGTCTCTAAGCGTCACCAAATCATTCATGTCTCCCATTAAAACCCATGGGGTATTTTTGAGATTAGGAATTTGCCTCATTTTCTCCCAAAACTCAGCTCAGCTCTCTCTATGAGGATGCCCGTAGATGAAGAAAATTTCTCATGCCACTTGTGGGGGGTGATTTGATATGCTGGCTCTTATGAATCTTTCATTGGAATCTTTGATTGACACTTGCAAGTCATTTTTCCAACAGCGTAATAGACCCCCTGTATGCCCTTGAGCCTCAACAAACGCATGATTCTGATAATTTAAGAACTTAATTAGCTTCTTGTTCCCCTCCGTTGATAATTTGGTTTATGAAAGAAACAAGATATATGGGTTTTTTTGTTCACCAAATGTTTGATGTGGTTATGGGTTTTTGGGCTATTTCCCCCTTTAACATTCCAAGCAAGTATTCTTAGCATGATTAAAACAGAGGTAGAAGACTAGGGAGGTACTTGACCACACTTTCTGTATGCAATGCGCTAATTTCTTGACTTCGACCTTTCATCGAACAATTGATGTCTCCAAGTTGTAGGTATGTGCTAGTAGGCACATTGGATCTGAAAGCAGGATAATTTGCATGGCCCTGAATCATGTATTAAAATATAGGTTGGTTGTCGGATTTTCAAGCTGGATGCCGGATTTACAAGCTAGATGCCAAACTTGTAAACTTAGATGCTATTTGTAGGCTAGCCGCCAGAGTTTTCACCTTGTAGGCTGGCTGCCGGAGTTTTCACTTACAGGCTGGTGCCCATTTGGGAAGGTTTTCACGTAGCCGACATGACATGTTAAGGGGAGGATTGTAAAACAGATTGAATAAGAATTTGTTTCCCAAGAGAAGAAAGAGCAAAAGACTTCCGGTTCCCGAGTTTGTTTTTCAAATCTATACTATCTATAAAATTGCGAATGAGGTATATCAGCTTCTCGAATTTTCATTGGACAGAGAATACCCGCATTTTAAACTTTGAATGGAAAAAGCATAAGCGGCAAGTATGTCACTCACATTTTCATTTAAAGTTTATTTGGTAAAAGACAAAAAAGTACATGTTGTTATGAACTTTGAATGGGAGAAGCATAAATGGCAAAGATGTCTTTTTAATGTATTCCTTGCGCGTTACAATTAAATGGATGCTCTCTATTCTCGAGCCTTCCTCTTTTCCTCCCTTTCTCCTTTTATTCTATGCGTGCTTTCATTCCACTCTTAGGATTTGCTCATCGACTCTCATGAGCATAGAAGCTGATGTAGCGCGATCTATCTGTTCCTTGTTGGAGGTGATCTGGCTTCCAGGCATATAGCAGACTGAACCTGCAAGGATATTAGAGAACCCAGGGATGCCAACCAGGCGAGGTCGTTTCGATGCTTAAGTCAGTAGACTGGTAGCGAGCTAAAATTGCTTTTCAAAGTAGAGAGCTAGAGAGCGGGAAAATCACGCATGCCTTGCACCCTCGAGGGGTGGAGCCCTTATATAATGGAGTCCTCGCGGGTTTCGCAGAGTGGTTCCAGGATCCTCATCACGATGAGATCCGCTTCCGCGTTAATGGGCGATAACTGATAGGGTTTATCGAGTCTGCCCGAATTGGTCGGGGGAGATAATGCTAGCTATTATGCGGTGTGATCCCGTGAAGTCTGGGAACCGTTGGAGTGTTTTTTGGGGATCCTTAGTGGCACGTCGGTATCCCCGAGTTGACGCCTTTAAGTCCCGAACTGGAGTGAGTGTCGAAGTGCCTTGGCATCGAGGTGTTCCTGTTGCGATCTGGTATCGAGGCGATCTCGTTTCGAGGTGACCTTGTCTCGAGGTCACTTTAGCCCGGGGTAGTTGGGTACCCGTGGTTGTTCTGCTGCGGGCTGGCCAAGCTGAGCTATCATCTGTTAGTCAGGTCACATCCACGCATTCCCCTGTTACGAAGTCGGGCCAAATCACCCTTCATCAATTGCCCCCCACTCCCTGAGCCAAGGGTCCTGACTTGGTGCGGGGAGTTCATGATGTGACAAGTGGATTTGGCTCAAGGTCCAGGATGTTTTGTTGGATGAATCGTTGGTCTGACCAGTTCGGCTACTCAGCTCAACCAAAGATAACCTGGGTCACGTCCGGTCTACGCACGGACATCACACGATCTACAAACTCTGCAGACGTAATAAACTGCGCTAAATCGATTTCAACCTCGGGGGTCATGCAACCGGTTTCCTTAGGAGTCGTCGGATCACTTTGATCTCGATCGTTGATTCTTAGGTATAGTGGTTATAAATAGGGGGACCTGAGACTCATTTTCTTCGCCATAAGTTCATTAGCCTTCGGTCTGAGGTTGCGTTCAAGCTCTTTAGCTCGGGTCTTCTAGTTCGTTGTTTCTTTTCGATTCAGTCTTTCTCCTTGGTGAGTCTGCCCTAGCTCTCCTCTTTGATTCAGTTTGTCTTTTTCATGTCTAGTTTCAGTTTTGATAGTCTTCTAGATGAGGCCGAGGTGGGTGCCTCGGCTCAGGTCAATAGTCATACCGAAGCTACTTCGGGTTTGGAAGCGATCCGTGGCCCTCCTGAGATGTAATCACCCCGGGAGGCGCGAGAGGCCTCTGGTAATCTAGCATCCACCTCGCACCGAGGTCAGGTGCCAGACAACTTCGGCCCATCGACAATGATAGCGGACAGGCTCCAAGTCTTGATAGCTAGGTACAATTTTCCGAACAACCTCATTTATAGTCTCCCGCTAGGCAACTTCCCCTGGGAGCATGATCACAACTAGATCGTGATCTTCATGGAGCAACTCGTGGCTGGTCTTTGTCTCCCGTTGCACCCCTTGATTGTAGAAGTCTTGAAGCTTTTCAACACTACTATAGACCAATTGCATCTGAACTCTATATGCAGCGTAGTAGGGACCATGTTGCTTTTTCATGACTATAACTTGCCTCTTGACCTCGATACCTTCTCTTCAATCCTATCCATAAAGAAGAACGCCTCCTGTGTCCTTCCCAAGCATAAGCAAACCTATTACCTATCTCCTCGTCCGGGCTACAAGCTTTTGCATGAGCTCTCAAATAGGGTCCCGGTCTGGAAGAGGGGTTACTTCGTGGTCCGAAACACTGAGGGATGGCCCTTCCCAACCCATTGGAGGGTGGCCATCCAAGATCCCGGTATCAAACTGGACCTGAAGAGAAGGGAAGTGCTCCAATCTTGGGCAGAGCTTGGCTTCAACTTCGTGGATTACGTGGTTGAAGACAAGCTTGTGCAGGCTGGCCTGATTCCTGGTAGGTCATCTCTGTTTGCATTTTTACTTTATTTCTGATAATGTTGCTAACGTTCTGCTTTTGTTGCAGCTTCCATGAAGTTCGCTGTAGATCAACTCCTTGGCCAGATGAAGGGGAAGAAGAAGCAAGCTGCCAAAAGAGCTCGCGTCGAGTCATCATAGGCTACCGTGCCTGAGTCCAAATAGCCCTCCAATGTGCAACCTCCAGTAATCGATCTGATTGAGGAGGAACTAGGGAAGGCCTCCTCGCCCTGTGCGCCTAAGGAGGCCTCTTCAAAGCCCACCCCTGTAATCGCCCCATCTTCGGGTAGCGAGGAAGTAGTTCGGGGCATCCTGACTCCGAAATATAGCCTTCTCAAGAGCAAAAGCACGGTGTATGCCAAAGAGATCGCTAGCTGGGTCGAGCTGTCAGTCGCTCAGCTCTGAGCTCGAGCGGCTACTCACTGCATGGTGGTAATTTTTGTCTTGACTTCTTCAATTTCGCACTTAAGACTTTTCTGGTACTAACTATTGTTCTCTTGGTAGGTGAACTCCACCATGCATGCTCTGTCATACCAGCCCAAGCTACATTTGAAACGGGCTCTTGCAGCTGAGTCCTTGTCTCACGAAGCTCATGCCAAGCTGAACCTGGCTCATAACAAAATCAACAAGTTGAAGAATGATGCACGGGCTCAAAAGGAGCTCATTTCAATGTTAATGTCCAAGAAAGCTGCACTAAAGCGGGAGGTGGAGAATCTCGAGGCCAATGTCAAGGAACAAACCGAGGTACTTCTTCAGGCGGTGGAAGAGTCCAAAGCAAAGTCCATTGAAGAGTACAAGAGCTCGAAGGAGTTCTAGGGGGAGATAATCGAGGCTGGGATGGAGGGTTACCGCAAGGGCTTTAAGCTCAGCAGGTGGCTGACCAGGCGTGAGTTCCCGTAGCTTGATCTGAGTGCTATCACCACCTCGAGGGTTACGGATGAAATGGCCATTGAAGCCACCGAAGACCAAGACTCTGAGGCGAAGAGTGACAACGAGCTGCTTGACATCAGAGAGGCTAGTGTTAACGAAAGGGTTGATCCTTCTGCTGAGGCCTCGGGCAAGGGCGAAGAGCACTAAATCTTCCATGTATATCCCAAGCCTATGAGCTCGGCTTAGAGTAGAAAATTTTTTCTCTCCCTTTTTTTTGTAGTGAACTCCTCACATTAATTAAATATAATTTTTTCCAAATGTTCTAAGTGCAAATAATTCCCTAACTGATGAGCTAACCAAATAGGTATAGGTTACCTCGAACTGTTAAGCTGGACTACCAATAGGGGTAAGTTCGCACGATGCACGCCAAGGTGCGTGGACATTGTAGGGCATCTACCCAACCTGTCTGCGTGTGGGCTACTTGGTAATGTTAGTTGTCCCTTTGCTAGAGTTTAACTTTTTCATTATATGCCGAGGTGGGCTAGACATCGTAGGGCATCTACCTGAGCTGCCTATACCTTAGGCATGAGTGAGTTGCCTATGCCGAAGAGGTGATTAGGTCTTGTCTGCCCATGCCGAGGAGGCGACTAGGACTTATGTGGTGCCGATGTCTTTTGTCATCTCGATACCTTAACTCTTAGGCTTTGGGAGTGACTCGTAGTCCGCTCTCCTCATCCTTGGTTTTGCCCATGCCGAAGAGGCAACTGGGTCTTGTGTGCCCATGCCGAGGAGTCGACTGGGACTTGTCGTAGTGCCGAAGTCTTTTATTAGCTCGGCATCATGGCCCTTGGGCTTTTGGGAGTGACTCGCGTTCCTCTCTCCAGTTCGACGATCACAGGTAGTATCGCCTTAGGTAGTCGATGTTCCACGTTCGATGTACCTGTTTTCCTTCTAAGGTTTTGAGCTCATGCGTACCTTCCCCGAGTACCCGTTTTACTCGGTAGGGGCCTTCCTAGTTTGGTCCGAGCTTACTGACACTGGGCTCAGGTACCTTGACTTTCTTGAGAACCAGGTCGCCGACACAGAAGTGCCATTTCTTGACCCGGTGTTATAGAACCGAGCCACCCTTTGCTGGTAGGCTGCAGTCCAAATGTATGCTAGGTTCAGTATTTCTTCCACCTGGTCGAGGTTGGTAAGGAGTTCGTCGTCATTTGGTTCTTCACTATATGCCTCCAAGCGTAGTGTAGGCACCTCGATCTCGGCTGGGATCATTGCTTCTGTGCCATAGGTGAGGTTGAAGGGGGTTTCACCCGTGGTAGTCTTAACGGTGGTTCGGTAAGCCCATAATACATTGGGTAGCTCGATTACCCATAGGTGGGCCTTTAGTCCACGGAGTATGGCTCTGTTCGTGACTTCTGAATGCCCATTTTCCTGAGGGTGTGCCACCGAAGTGAAGTTCTGTTGTATCTCCATCTCGACACACCAACTATGGAACTTGACATCTTCGAACTACTTTCCGTTGTTAGATATAAGCACCCGAGGTAGCCCGAAGTGGCATACTGTTGGACAATTTTTGTATGCCCTTAGATTCAAGCAGTTTTGATGTACTTTTGATATTTAATGTAATGAAGTACATGTTTGATTCATGTTGTGTAGTATACTTCTGTGTGTAAGACCCTAAAACTAGACACTTAATGAGACTTGTGTTGGTTTTAAATGTTTACAGCCATTGGATAAGTCTGGGGAGATTTAACCTGCCAAGGCTGACACTGGTGTGCTGCCAACTATTGGGGTGGCTTGACTCAGCCACTAGGGTGAGACCCAAGGCACATGCAGTGTAGGATTACTTGAACCCTTGAACCGGACCAGATTTCTAGTATTGCTCTGGACCCTGGAGATTGATGGGCAAAACTAGAAAGTTACACTTAAGCCCTAGACCCGATTATGGTACTGCACTAGGTGTCAGATTAGGCTGTCTTTGATATGCCAATCAGTGAGATCCTTAGCGGGGGTCAAAACCTGGGTATGTAGGGATAGTCTGAGAATTCATCTGAGTGGGTGATCATAGTGACGGGATCAACCCCTTTGTTGGACAAAGGTAATGATCGGTGATGAACTCTCTTTGATGGAAACCAAACTGCCGGCAGTTGATTTCTATCGTTGGAATTTTGTTTTGAAAATATATATATATATTTAAGTATGGTTTCAAAATATTTGCAAATGGTTTTAATTCCCGGGATCCATGTAAATAGGGAGTGCTACATTATTCCTTACAGCCGAGGGAGAGGTCCTCTCTTGTTGGGCAGTGCTTGATCATTGTGGGCTGAGAGGTTAAGTGTAAGGCCATTTGGGATAACACCTGATGGGCTAATCTTGCACCTGCCCATAGTCCCTGGGTTTTTATAAGATGGCTTGGCCCAGGGACCACTTAATGTAAGTGTTGGGCCCATAGAGTCCATATGATGGGCTCAAGGGGTTCACTGGGCCCTCCAGTGGATTCGGCCAGGCCTTGTAACAGAGGCTGGGCCAAACCCATGTGGCTGGTGTGTAGATCAATGCTTGGGTCCCATGCTATACAAAGAAGCCCAACTGGGCAGCAGTTTGGAAGACTTTTGAGCACTTGATTCTTATTGGGCCTAAAGCCCACTTCAAACTAGGCTGATTTGATTAGTCATTAACAAAGGGGTGGATCTGAGATTAGGATGAGCCCAAAAGCTTATCTAATTTATAGATAAGTTTAAGAAGAGTCTTAATCCAAATACAGATTTGGATAAGGGCAACTCCTGATATGATCAGGAGATATTTTCTTAATCATTAAGCAATTGGAGGAAACCCTATTCGAATCACAAGAATTCAAACCCTAGGGCATTTACATAGAACACAAATTGCAGTTTTGGGAGACAAGATCTCAGAAACCCTAGAGAAGGAAAATCAGTTCGCCATCTTCTTCTCTAGCTCCCTCCTATAGTAGCCGCCACTATCTATGGCACTTCGCTTTCTCTGTTAGATAAAGATTAAGAAAATTTCTTGATATTTGTCTTTGTTGAATGGATGATTCTGTTTGGTGCTCATTGTCATCCAAAGGATTCTTGTGAAGGATTCAGTGTGTAGGGCGCACTCTGCTGGTTTTGTTCCACAGTTGCTGTGTCATCTTCAGCAGGAGCAGATCTTGGTGCCTTCTTTGAGCGTGAACACCAACTTTGGGAGATATTATTTCTCTGGATATAGTATAATTTCTCCCTTCTCTTTTGGTTCAGATTTGGTTTGGTTCTGGTTCAAGTAGGATCATTGAATCTTGATTCCAAAATAATGTGATACCCAGTTGAAAGATAGGTAGAAAATTTTTGAAATTCGCCCACCCATTCCGCAACTATTTTGGCGTCCATATGATGGATTCTACCATCCCTTTCAGTGGTATCAGAGCCACAAGTTCGAATCTTGAACCAAGAATTCAGATCTGAACCTGCGCAATTCGGTAGAAGCTGTTCTATCTGGGTATTGCGCAATTTGCTGTTTTATTTCAAAAAATTGTTTCTTGTTGAGGGCGATTGATCTGAAATTAATTTTGTTTAAATCTGAAATTTATTTAGAATGGTTCTTGATTTATTTCTTGATTTAATGGACTGTTTGTATCTGGAGATCGAAGTGCAGATTTGGCGCAGATTGTCTATGCATTCTCTTTTGTAATTTCTATTCAATTCGGTCTGTAAAATAATAATTTTTTTTTTATTTTTCTAGACTGAATGTATAGAATTCAATCAAGGATGTAACTAATTAATAGAAATAGGATTTCTATTTTATTTTATATTCTTGATTGAAGAAGATGGCGACGCTAAAGATTTGCAGATGGAGGGATCGCATTCTGCATTTTGCAGTTTATGAAACTGCAACCCTAGTGACTAACCTCTGTTTTGCAGATGGTGTGAACAATCCATGTCTGACTTATGATTGTCTAAAAATCAGAATTATTAATTTCAGATCTTTCTTGAGTTAATTCTTGAATTGAAAATCAGTTTCAGACCATCTCGGACCAGATTGGGCCAAATTTGTTTGGACCGAATCTAGGGTTCGAAAGGGGAATGTTTTCAGTCCAGTTTTCTCACATTATCATGCCTGAATATGATGTTCAATTGCAGGGATTAATTTGGCCCAATCTGTAAAGCCCAATTTTAAAGAGTTAAAACTACAAAAAGCCCACTTATGTGAGAAAAGCTATATGGGAAGAACTACTGAAGGGATGAGAAATCCATCATATGGACGCCCAAATCTTGTGGAATAAGGTGGGTGAATTTTAAAAAAATTTCTCTCCCTTCAACTGGGAATTGCATTCCCTATTTAGAAAATCATATTTTCAAGGATCAATCTTGAACCGTAAACTGAACCAGATCTGAACAAAAGCAGTAGGAGAGGATTATACCTGATATGGAGAAATAATATCTCCCAACGAAGGTGTTCACACCCAAGGAAGGATCCAAAGACTGCTCCTACTGAAGATGGTGCACTGTAGGATGGAGCAGAATCGGCAGTGTTCTTCTCCAAGAACCTAGTCCTTCGCAAGAAATAGAAGGATGGCACGTGAGCACAACTTCCTATCAGTCCCTTCACAAGGAACTGATATAAAGATTGAATCTTGATTTCTTCCACTAAAAAGGAGGTCAAACTGGCAGGTGAGGCAGCAGTAGGAAGGAGGCGGCAAGAGAGAATTTTCGTAGGTGTGCTGAACTCTCTCTTTTGTGATTTCAGCTCTAAAGACTTGCAGTGATCTGATGTTCTTGTGTTGTCTAAAGGCTGCCGCCCCTTCCTTCTTTTGTAACCTTAAAGGATCAGCTCCTAATCCCATTAGGAGTTGCTGATCCAACTAATATTTGGATCTCAACCTTCTCCTAAACTCATTAGGAGGTTTCCAGATCTAAATCACATTCAGATCTGGACTCTCTGAGTGGATAGGGTTAAGACCCTATCCTATCTGTTAATCAATTCCAAAATTCGCCCCATATTTAACCACTTAAATTAGCCCAGTTCGAAATGGGCTTTAGGCCCATTAAGGTTATGTGCTCACTTAGCCTTCCTAATTGCTGCCCAGTTGGGCTTCCTTGTATGGTGTGGGACCTAAACATTAATCTACACATCAGCCACATGGGTTCAGCCCAGCCTTTGTTACAAGGCCTGGCCGAATACACTGTTATGGACAGTGCACCCCCTGAAACCCATCACATGGGCTCTACGGACCCAACACTTACCCTAAGTGGTCCTTGGGCCAAGCCACCTTGTAACACCTAGGGACTGTGGGCAGATGCAAGATTATCCCATCAGGTATTATCCTCAATGGTCTTACACTTAACCTCTCAGCCCATAATGAACAAACACTGCCCGACAAGAGAGGACCTCTCCTTCGGCTGCAAGGAACAGTGTTGCATTCTCTGCTTATATGGATCCCGAGAATTAAAACCTTCTTACAAACATTTTGAAAACTGTAATATATATATATATATATATATATATATATATATATATATATATATATATATTCTTTGATATCTCATATAAAATATATTTTGCAAAACAAATCTCAATGATTGAAATCGGCTACCGGCAGTCTTGGTTTCTATCAGTGAGAGTGCATCTCCGATCATTACCTTTGTCCAACAAATGGGCTGATCCTGTCACTATGATCACCACTCAGATGAATTCTTAGACTACCCCAGCATACCCAGGTTTTGACCCCCGCTAAGGATCTCACTGATTAGTACATCAAGGACTACCCAATCTGACACCTAGTGCAGTATCATAATCGAGTCTAGGTGTCGAGTGTAACTTTTTAGTTTTGCCCATTAATCTCCAAGGTCCATGGCAATACTGGAAATCTGGTCCGGTTCAAAGATTCAATTAATCCTACACTGCATGTGCCTTGGGTCTCACCCTGGCGGCTGAGACAGGCCACCCTAACCGACTTGGTGGCACATCAGTGTCAACCTTATCAGGATAGGTCTCCCCAGACCGACCCACTGGCTGTGAACATTCTAAACTAACACGAGTCTCATTAAGTGTCCAGTTTAAGGGTATTACATAGAAACATACCAAGGGAACATGAATCGAATATGTACTTTATTCATTTACTATAAACTCATAATGTACATCATTCTGATTGAAGCTAAGGGCATACAAAAACTGTCTAACAACTACTAACTGCTATTCAGCCCATATACCTAGATGATATTAATTTTTAATATTCTGTCTTGTTGGGCTGATTGATGGGCTTTATAGCTAGTGATTGATTGGATCAATTCTTCCATATCATGTGATGCGTGGATGTTTGATGTGCTACAACCATGGGCCATAAGCACTTGGCCCATGATAATTCGTTAGTGGCTCTTGCGCACACCATGGCTGAATGCACATCATTGCCATGGTGTCCCCTAAGGTCATTGGATGACCCCTCTTTGCTTGGTGGCCCCCACAACCCTGAAAAGGGAAGCGTGCAGAAACCCTAAACAATTTAGGCCCACCAGAAATCTGACTTTATGAAAGTGAGTGGGAGCCACTTTGGTTTGACCTAAATTAGAACTAGGGCGTAATTTTGTTCCCTCCGGTAATATGAGTGCATGTGATAAGGAGATCCATACGATGGACTCTCTAAAGGCCTTACATCATTAGCATGATGATGGGTTCTTCAATAATGAGGAAACACACCATAAAATTGGGTTGTCCAATTGCTGTTGGGTCTGTCAGAGTGTTTCATAAGATGATAGGAGTGTCATAGACCAATGTGGGAGGGACTTCACTAGAAAATTGGAACTCTCTCATAGTACCTTGGCATAACCTGAATATGATGGGTGAGCACTCACTGGACAGAAAGGTTTACCTGAAAACGACTCTAAACCTTGTGGCAGAGGCCAAAGGAAAACTCATGCGATGAATGGATGTGATCCATCACAGAAAGGTGGTGGGGTTATGCAGCTAAAACAGTTGGCTACATGCACCCTATGTGAATTCCCACATTTCCAAAGACATCTTGCCATCTCCGTCACTGAGATAGGAGGGAAATCTCAGAGATTAACAAATCAAAATGGAATATAGATTATAAGCCATATCTATGTAGGTAACATGAATCAAATTAAAGGTTGTGGACTAATGTTTTGTTGTTTACCAGAACATGGCAAACGGACAATTTGCTATATTGCTTGATGACAACAAGCTTAAGGGACCCAATTATGCCGACTGGTACAAAAACCTTATGTTGGTCCTGGCTTCAGAAAAACTGGATAAGGTGGCTAAAAATCCTACTCCGGATCGTCCGGGGGACAGGGCTTCTGAGGCTCGAAGGAGAGAATACCAAGAATGAGAGGATAAAAACTCCCTAGCCCGTTGCTATATCATAGCCTCTTTGGACAATCCAATACAGAGGCAGTTCGATAAGATCGAACTCGCTAAAGACATATTGGATAGTCTAAAGACTATATACGAAGAGCAGAATCGTTCAACTCGACAAAAGGTCCTGAAATATTTCATGACCACGCAGATGACTAAGGGGTAGCAAGTGCATGACCATTTCCTTCGGATGATGGGCTACATAAATGAGCTGGAGACCCTTGGTTCCAGGCTAGATTTGCTTACACATATCGATGCTATTCTGAACTCTCTGCCTCCATCCTTCAACCCGTTCATTATGAATTATAATATGAACAAGCTGAATGTCAGCGTCCAAGAGCTCAACAATATGTTGCAAAGAGTTGAGGAATTAATAAGGAAGGATGAGCCGATAGCCATGCTTGTTGAAGCTGGCAAATCTGGCAAGAAGAGGAAGGCAAAGAGAAAGCCTCAGAAGAAAACCACCAAATCTAAGAAACAAAAGAAAGACAAGGCATCCGATGCCTATCACTTCTGCAAGCAGGCCGGCCATTGGAAGAGGAATTGTCCTACCTACCTAGAATCTAAGAAAGGTACTTTTGAAACTTGTGTCATGGAAACTAATTTATTAGTGACTTCTATGTCCTGGTGTGTTGACTCTGGGGCTTCAACTCATGCGTGTAATTCACTGTAGGGGTTCAAAGTAAGTAGAAGGTTGAGTGAAGGAGAGGTGACACTTTACTTGGGGACTTCTGTAAGTGTTATAGCTATGACAATAGGAATCATAGAATTGAATTTTAGAGAAGGGATTCTTGTATTGAAAGACTGTCTTTATGTACAAATTCTAAGAAGAAATTTGATTTCTGTTTCTAAACTGTGTGTGGATGGATATACTATCTCTTTTAGTAATATGATTACTATCAAAAGGAACAACAAATTAATCGCATGCAGGGAACTGGAGAACGGTCTCTATGTTCTACATCTTTCTCTAGAAACTAACCTAACTGAAACTACGTCGGTCGAAATCCCCAAGAAAAGGACTCGTGACATGGCTAATCCCACGTGCCTGTGGCATTACTAACTTGGCCACATCAGTATTGACCGAATCACAAGATTGGTAAAGGATGGTCCTTTGGGTTTTCTAATCGTAGAAAACCTTCTCACTTGTGAACCTTGCCTTAGAGGCAAGATGACAAAGTGGCCATTTGACGGTAAGCTTGAAAGATGTATAGGCACACTTGATCTTATACATAGTGATGTATGTGGTCTCCTGAGTGTTAAGACCCGTAACCAACACGTGTATTTCATCACCTTTACCGATGATTTCTCATGATATGGTTACGTGAGAAATGTTGATTCCCCACTACGCGAAGGGCCACAGACTGGTGAGATACTTGAGGTCGGCAGTAAGTCGGTGGTGGATGCTGGCATGCCTTTGACATTTATCACACTTCTGGACAAGCTCGTGTGCATCTGCCTTCATTATGGGCCAATAGTACCCCTGCCGCAGCTTTCTGGGCAAGAGCCCTGCCCCCCAAGTGTCCGCCACCTAAGCCTTCATGAGTGTCATGAAGAACAAGCTTGGCCTCTAGGGGTCACAAGCAGCGCAAGTAGGAGAGCGTGAAGGATCTCCAGTACAGTTGTTCATCTATCATAATGTACTTGGCTGCCTGGCGCTTTACCCTTCTGGCCGCATTGTGATCTGTAGGGAGGGTCCCGTGAAGTAGGTAGCTTGCGAGTGGGTCAATCTAGCTCATCTCTGCTTGTGCAACCGGAGCAGCCTCTTCTGCCCCCCCCCCCCCCCCCCCAAGAATGCTAGGCCATGGTAGGTTCTCTATATACACAGTCCTCATGGTGTTGCTGCTTGTACTGGCTAACCGGGACACGACATCGGGCCTCAACGTTCTTGGACCTTGGAATTTGCCTAATGAAGTAGGACTGGAATCTGCATAGAATTTCCCTGACCTTGGCTAGATAAGCAGCCATGGTGGGGTCACAGGCTTCATAATCGTCGGTGATCTGGTTGACCATGAGCTGGGAATTGCTGTAGATGATGAGGCATTTAGCCTTTACTTCGTCGCTAGAGTGAGCCTGGTTAACAGTGTTTCGTACTCTGCTTCATTATTAGACGCTACGAACTTGAACCAAAGCATGTACTCCAGCTTCACCGCACTTGGACCATACAAAATAATGCCTGCCCCACTTTCTTGTTGATTGGATGAGCCGTCTACATGGAGGATCCGGAGCTCCTCGTCCCAAGTCGGACTTGCTCTAACCGGGATTGGTGCCACACTGGTTGAAGCTTCCTCTCTGTGCTTGACCTCGATCAATTCAGGGATTGCGGTGCTGAAGGTACATTCTGTAATGAAATCGGCCAAGGCTTGGGCCTTAATTGCCATCCGAGGTTTGTACCGGATGTCGTACTCACTGAGTTTGATGGCCCATTTAGTCAGCTTGCCAGACACCTCGGACTTGAGTAGAATTTGCCTCAGAGGTTTATTGGTGAGGACAACGACGGTGTGGGCTTGGAAGTATGGATGAAGCTTCCGAGCTGCTATAACCAACGTGTACGCCAGTTTCTCAATCTCTAGGTACCTTGTTTCGGCATCCTACAAAACCTTGATGACATAGTAGATAGGTCGTTGGACCCAATCTACTTCATTTTGTTAGACAGTTTTGTATACCCTTAGCTCCAATAAGTTCTGATGTACTTTAGACATTTAGTGTAAATGAATAAAGTGCATATTTGATTCATGTTGTGTGGCATGTTTCTATGTAAGACCCTTAAACTGGACACTTAGTGAGACTCGTGTTTGTTTAGAATGTTCATAGCTGTTGGATAAGTCTGGGGAGATTTATCCTGCCAAGGCTAACACTGGTGTGCTGCCAAATGTTGGGATGGTCTATCTCAGCCGCTAGGGTGAGACCCAAGGTGCATGTAGTGTAGAATTACTTGAATCTTTAAACCGGACTAGATTTCTAGTATTGCCCTGGACCTTGGAGATTGATGGGCAAAATTGAAAAGTTACACCTGACCCTTAGACTCGTTTATGATACTACACTAGGTGTCAGATTAGGTTATCTTTGATATGCCAATCAGTGAGATATAGTAGGGGTCAAAACCTGGGTATGTTGGGACAGTCTAAGAATTCATTTGAGTGGGTGATCATAGTGATAGGATCAACCCCTTTGTCAGATGAAGGTAATGATCAGGGATGCACTCTCTTTGATGGAAACCAAACTACCGACGGTTTTAAAATGTTTGCAAATGGTTTTAATTCTTGGGATCCATGTGAGTAGAGAGTGCAACACTGTTCTTTGCAGTTGAGGGAGAGGTCCTCTCTTGTCGAGCAGTGTTTGATCATTATGAGCTGAGATGTTCAATGTAAGGCCATTTTGGGTTATACTTGGTGGGATAATCTTGCATCTGCCCACAATCCCTAGGTTTTTATAAAATGGCTTGGTCCAGGGATCACTTAGTGTAAGTGTTGGTCCCATAGAGTCCATTTGATGGGCTCAAGGGGTTCACTGGGTTTTCCAATGAATTCGGCTAGGCCTTGTAATAGAGGCTGGGCTGAACCCATGTGGCTGATGTGTAGATCAATGCTTGGGTCCCATGCCATACAAAGAAGCCCAACTAGGCAGCAGTTTGGAAGCCTATTGAGCATATGATACATATTGGGCCTAAAGCCCATTTTGAACTGGGCTGATTTGATCAGTCACTTAAAGGGGCGGATTTGGGATTAGGTCAAGTAAAATGGATTGGGTCTTAACCCTATCCACTCATAGAGACCAAATCCAAATTAGGATTTGAATATGGTAACCTCCTGATAAGATCAGGAGTGGGCTGATCTAATCTGCATATAAGATTAAGAAGACTCCTTATCCAAATACAGATTTGGATTAGGATAACTCCTAATGAGATTAGGAGGCTTCTTAAACACTAAGAAAGAAATGGGAGAAACCTTAATTCGAATTACAAGAATTCAAACCTTAAGGGAATTCGCAGAGAGAACACTCTGCACTTAGAGATTGGATCTTAGAGAAACCTTAGAGAGGAGAAAGCAATTCGCTACCTTCTTCTCTAGTCTTCTCCTCCCACAGCCGCCGCCATCTATTGCCAGTTCGATATCTCTGTGAGGGAAAAGATCAAGAAAGCTTCTTGATATCAATCTTTGCTGAAAGGCTGATCGTGTGTAGTGCTCATTGCTTCCATCGAGTTCTTCAGAAGGACCTGGTTCGTGGGACGAACACTGCTGGTTCTACTCCATCATTACTGTGTCATCTTCAGTGAGTGGTTCTTTGAAGTTTCTTTGGGTGTGAACACCGACATTGGGAGGTACTATTTCTCCAGATAAGGTATATCCCTTCCCTTCTCTTTTGCTTTAGATTTGGTTCAAGTCAGATCCTTGAATACTGTATTTTAAATTTATGGAATATGATTCCCAGTTGGAAGAAAGGTAAGAAATTTTTGAAATTTGCCCACCCATTCCGCACCCTTTGGAGTCCATATGATGGATCTTACCATTCTTTCATGTTTATCAGTACTGAGCTGACTAGCTCATCACTCGCGGAGATTTACAACTTTAAAACATCTCCCTCCTTGGGTCGGGTTAGAACCGGGATGCTAACTAGGTATTTTTTTAGCTCATCGAAGGCGAGTTGGCATTCTTCAGTCATAATCCTTCGAGCAAGGTCGATTTAGGTCGGTATAATTGATGCACATGCGCCATTTACCGTTGGCCTTTTTTACCAGAACTGGATTAGCGACCCGACTGGGGTAATGAACCTCCCGGGTGAAATCGGTTGCAAGGAGCTTCCCGACCTCCTCATCGACTATCATCCAGCGTTCCAGGGTGAGGTTACGTTTTTTCTGTCTAACGACCCTGACTAAAGGATCATTGTTTAACTTGTGAATATAATTCTTAGATCTATGCCGGGCATCTCTGTCGCGGATCATAAAAATACATCTAAATTTTTAATTAAAAAGCTTACCAGCTAAGAACGGAGTGGTTTCTCAATTGTCGAGCCGATCTGGAGAGTTCTGGCTGGATCTTCTATTGAGATCGGGATGTGGACCATCTCTTCTATTGGTGTAGCTCTCTCCTTAGGATACTCCATAGGTCGCTCGAGCTCGATATCAGCTGCTAGCTTGGATTTCCCCTTGAGAGCAGTGACATAACACTTGTGAGACTTGAGCTAGTCACCTCGCACTACTCCTACTCCATAGTCCGTAGGGAACTTCATGGCCAGGTAGTAGGTGGATACCACTACGCAAAGTGCGTGGGTAATGGGCCAACCTACTATGGCATTGTATGGGGAGGGAGTTGCAACCACCAGGAATGTATGCTAGAACCTCGCAATGTTGGGCCACGTGTCAACCTCTACAAGTACTGAGACTCGCCCTAGCAGTCTAACCTCTTCATCGCTGAAGCCTACCAAGGGTGTACCTGTCGGCTTGAGGTTGCCTTCTTGGAGCTGGAGCTTGTCAAAGGCGTCCTTGAATAAGATGTCAGCTGAATTGCCCAAATTTACCAGGACACGCTTTACTTCAAAGTCATTCAGTCTCATCTTTATTACCAGGGCATCGTCATGGGGGTATTGAACCCCGCGTGCATCATCCTTTGTAAAATATATGGGGTTTTCGAGCCTAGGTCACTTCGGTGGATTCTGCTCTTCACGTTCCAACTCGTGAACTGAGGCTTTCCCTGCTGCTGAAGTGCATCTTGTGACGATGGACCCACTAATAATCATGTTGATTACTCTGTGGATCAGTCTTTGTTCTGGCAGCTATCTTTGTGGCTGCTCACTCTGCCTGCTGCTGGACTCAGGAGCATTTCTTCTTTGCTCCCATTGCCGATCTGTTTGGTTTTTATTTTCCTTTTGTACAAAATTTTTTAAATATCCGCGACAGATGAGCTCTTCGATCTCGTCGTGGAGATTTCTACAGTTTTCGGTACTATGACCGTAATCTTTGTGGAAATGGCAATATACATTTTTATTCCTAGTGGCGAGATTCCCCTCAAACGGGGTGGCCACTTCACATAGGAGGCATCCTTGATCGCCATAAGAATTTCTCCTCCCTTTGCATTGAGGGGCATGTAGCTCGTCCTTTCGACCGGAGGAGTTCGGGAATGCCGATTTGACTTGTTTCCTCCCCTAGTTGGGGACTTGCTCATTCTTCATTTGTTGCCACCATTGTTCGGGTTGTCATCTTTTCTTTTTCTCTTCTCCGCTGGGGCTTCATTCTTCTGGTGCATCTCCTCTTCAGTTCTGATGAATTGGTCGGCGAGCTTGAGGAATTCAGTGATGTCCTTAGGCTTGTTTGCTACTATGTGCCATTTAAATTCCTTGTGGGTAATACCCTTCTTTGCTGCCATGAATCTTACAGTGGGATCCAGGTCAGGAATCTGTAAACAGGTGTCGCTAAAGTGTTTGATATAGCTTTGGATCGACTCCCCTTCTCTTTGAACTATGCTGAGGAGGCTTTCTTGAGACCTCGGGCACTTCTTGCTGGTGATGAAGTGCGAGGTGAACATCTGCACGAACTACGCCCAACTTTTGGTCATCCCTAGAGCGAGGTTCCTGTACCATGTGTGAGCTACCCCTTTGAATGTCGTAGAAAAGGCAACGCACATGCAGGACTCGTCAACCCCAGCTAGATGCATCTAGGACTGGAATGAGTCCACGTGATCACTTGGGTCAAACGTCCCATCGTACTTGTCCAGCGGAGGCACTTTGAGGTCCTTCGGCATTGGGGTCACCAGGAGCACGGGGGATAAACAAGATGACCCAGAGAGGAGGGGAGTGGTATTTGTGGCTTCCGAGCTTGCCTCCTCTTTACAATTAGGCTGCTCAGGTTGGAACTACAGTTCGATGTGCCTTGGGACGCCGCCTTTGTTGCTTTTTGACTGGATTCGCATTGGTGCTACTGACCTCAGTGTGGTCGGGTAATGTCCTGGCACGAGGTGAAGTAGCTTTGGTGGGCTGACTGCTATGAATGGAGGGGCCTCGCCTGGAGTCCGCAGCCAGAACCCCGAACTGGTTTCCTGCAAGCGAACCTTCATGATGCAAGGGCCAAGGTGAAGTAGCTTTGGTGGGCTGAGTATCTTCCGATCTGTTCATGTTCTGCGAAGTGGGAGGAGTAACTTGCCTGTCCCTCCTATCGTGGGATGATACCTGGCTCCCAAGGGGATGCAAAATCTGGGAAGTCTCTCCCCGGCGAGGAGGGCGAGTGTTCTGACGACAGGACTTATTCTGTTGTGCTGTCAGATGCCAAGGTGGAACCGGCTGTTGTTCTGCTGCAGCGGTGGAAACTGCTACTGGTAAGGATGGTGTAAGACCTGTTGCTAGTAGTGCTGAAATTGTTGGACCTGTTGCATTTGGGCTTGAATAGCCTGCATGCAGTGTACCAGGTCGTCAAGCTGATGTTGTCTGACTCCAGGGGGAACCACAGATGGTTTAGCAAAAGTCGCACCCACTACAGGAGGGAGTGAGGCATTCACTGGCATAGTTGCTTGAGGCATGGTCAGCGTCGGGATCTGAGGTTGCCCCCCGGAGACATTCATCTCATTATTTTGTCTGACGTTGCTGGAGATGCCATAGATCTGAGTTTGTGATTCTTGATGGAAAGCAGTTTTTTATAGTCCATGTGTCCATGTGTCTCCCTGTTACGAGGTCGGGCCAAATCACCCTTCATCAGAAGCTTCATCGGAGGGAATTTCTGCGAGGACAACAAAGGGTTTCATGAAGGGTTTGTTCATTTAGCATTATATGTGATTCTCTCTATGTGTGTCTTTGTTAGAGTTTTCTCATGATCCCATCAGTTTTCAAAAGAGAGTTTGTTCTCTGCGGTGGTAGTTTCTTGATGCTCTTACCCTATCAGTTTCCTAAACTTCTACCTATGGCTTTTCTTTTTTTCCTTCGTTATCGTTGCCAAGGTAAGCTCTCTCAGCCCATCGATTTCCTTGACCATTTTCCCCAGTAATGGTTCTTTAAAAGAAAATTCACCTAATTTCACGTGTTATGGTGTCTCGTGCTTCTCCTTCTCCTCTCCTCTATCAACAAGGGGTTGGCTAGGTGTTGTGGTGTCTCTTGTGGCACAAGATAATTGCAGGTTGGAACAGGAGAAGAAGCAAACCATTTGATACTCTTCATTTCTTCTGCATCCTTGAAATCTCCACAGTCCTGGAAAAGAAAAAGAATATGCTCCTTCTAAAAGAGGAAACGGTGGACGACAAGGCCAAACCTCCTTCTTTAGGAAAATTGTTGTATTTTGGATGAAGTGGCTTGAAAAACACGAGTTCAATTTACTAATAATTGAAAAAAAAAAGGCTTTGGTTGTATCGCTTCCTATTTATTTGTTGCCCCCTTGTTTTTTAATTTTTTTTATTTATTAGGTTTTCTTCTGGTTTTGTGGTTATATTGCAGAGTTAGTCTTGGATTTGGATGGGAATCAGTGATTCTCCATTTTTGTCTAAACCTGCGAACATGTTGGAGAAGTTCTCTTATAAAGATGTATCTTCAAGTGAAAGCATCTGTGAAGTGCAAGATCCAACAAAGTATTGCAGATGAGTACCCAGGCCTAGAGCCAGTTTTGGATGATTTTCTACCAACGAAATCACCTCTCTTTGTTGCCAAATGCCAAAATCGTCTAAATATAGTTGTGGTGAATCCCCACTATTTTTCGACATTTGTAATGGTCCTTTCGTACCAACGTTACGGCTTCTTCATCAATATCCTGATATTATGAAAAAGTTACAAGTAGATAGGGGTCCAATTAAATTTGTCTTTTCTAGTGCAAACATAATGTGTCTTGGCCTTACATCTCCTGATGGTGCTTTGGATGTTGGCGTGCCAGAGGAAACTCCCATGGCCATTATGGCTGAAGGAAATGTCAATGAAAGACATAAGAGCTATCAACATGCATTATCTCAATGATGGGCTTTGGAAGGTAATTCATGTCAAATATCTATTGCATGTGTCTTTGTCCATGAGTATTTCCTAGGTCTATATGTTACTTTTAAATGTTTTCACAAGATAATTGAAATAACTATGATAATATTTAAGAATCAAAGTTCATTTTAGCTTGATGTATTAAAAAAAAGTCTTGGCTTTAGATTTTATGTAATGTTCCATTTATTGGTTGCCCTCTTGGTTTTAGTTTTCTATTAATGAACTTTGTCCAAGTTCTGGTTTTCAAGTAACGTTTCATCTAGAACCTCGAACATTTTGGATGTGACGCAAAGCAGAAGTTTATTTGAGGTGCCATAACTTTATGATATTTTGGATGCCAAATGGGGAAGAAGTTTCTTTGAGGTCCTGTGAGAAGAGAATTATTTCAATTGAGTCTTTTCTTGAATTTATAGACAAGTTTTTTTTTTTTTTTTTTATCCCATAGTTTTCATTTTAGTCATTTCCTCATCATCCCCATGATCACACAAATTACTAATCTTATAATTTGTTTGATTAGTAATAGAACCAATATAATAGATTACAACTCATCTATACTACTTGCAAAAGAGCGAATATCCCTCTTTTTTTCTGAAATTTTCACTGGACAGGTTCTACCCCCCTCCTGTCTATGCATATAGAGGGTATTTATGCCATATCCCTTTTGAACCAAAATCTTTCCTCTCTCCCACACTTTCTTCCTCTGTCTCCCATGAATTCCAAACTGTATATTGGATTATAATAGAAATAGAATGCCAACTTTGTGTCTCCCATGAACTCTTCCGTCTTCCCTGTCTTCCATGAATTCTTTCCCTGTTTCCTACAAACTCTTCCCTGTCTCCCACTTGAATTGTAATAGAAACCGACATTGTGAGTTCGTTGGTCTTGCCTTGCAAAGGTATTCCAATAACTTAAAAAAAGGGAAGCATGATTTTGTCTTTGACGAACAACGATTTTCTTTAGGATCTGTTTTATTATTGTTACCCCTATTTTATGCACAAATAAATTATATTGGTTCCACTTATTTCTAATTTTACCAAATTGGTGAAACTTGTTGTAGGTTAGGTTCATGAAACTTGTGAATCAGGTTCTCATATGGGTAAATTGGTGAAACTTGCTGTAGGTTAGGTTCATGAAACTAGTGAATTAGGTTATCATATGGGATGTTGAGGCTCAACCTAATTGTCATGTTGTGTTGCATGACACTGACTTTTATTTGCTTGTTAGTATTAGTTTATTTTTTCAGTTCAGGTTTTTCTGTCACTATGAGACTGATTTTTATTGTTTTATTATTCACTCTATTCTTTTGAATTTTTGTATGTAGTGTACATAAGAATCCATTATTTTGCAGATATTGACAACGCACCAAGACAATGCAGAATTTGCACTTGCCATGTGCCCAACGGAGAGCCTTTTGTGCTGTCTGGTGGTATGAAAATTTTGCCTACCGATAGTCCTTGTTAGTGTGGATTTGTAACCTATTGGTGGACTTCTTTGCATGGTATACAAATCAATGATTCTTCTATTATTGTTACTATTATTATTATTATTATTATTATTATTATTATTATTATTATTATTATTATTATTATTATTATTATCATTGTTCTAGATTTTATTTTTCACATTTTTTGTTTATTATATGACTACTACACAGTTATGTAGAAAGAAGATTAAGTTATTTTATGGTGCCCATAATGAAATTGCTTTTATTTTTCTACTAGACTTCAAATTTTCTTTGCATGGTATACAAATCAATGATTTCTTTGTTATCATCGTTATTATCATTGTTCTGGATTTTTTTTTTCATTTTTTCTGTTGTAATATGTGACTAATCATGGTTACTATAATGAAATTGTTTTTCCCCTTTCTACTATTATTTGTCTGAATGTTAACTGTTGCTTTTTATTAATAGTATACTTGGGGGTCATTCGATAATGGTTGAAGTGAACTGAATGCCTTGTTGGTTTGTCTTATGTGTGGATAAAATAATTAATTAATAAATTCTTCAAGCATATTATAGTCAACCCAACTTCAGCTTTAACCATTAATAAGCTCACACCCCCCTTAATAACTTATTCACTAAAAGACAAAGCAACAAGCCATTCATTTCAGCTACTTCAGCTGTTATCAAATGGTCCTTAATTTTGTTTGATGTAGAACTTGTGTTCTATTTTTGTGCTTATTTTCCTTTTCCTGTACACTGCACCTAGGATATGATTAGGCATCGAGGCACTTTTTTATTTTTACTTGAATGACTTGTTTCTAGGTAACATCTTTGGGTTTCAATTGCTTCCTTGTCCTCTATACTACGTTACTGAAATTGATCTTTCCCTTTTTTCCTATATTAGCATTGTATCAAAGTTTGCTTCAACAATCAATAAACTTCATACCAAGATTGTTATTGTTACTTTTATTATTATGACAGGAAAAGATAGGTCAGTTGTTCTCTGGAGTATTCATGATCATATCACTGCTTTAGCAACGGAAACATCCGCAGGTTCTGGGAGCTCAAACATTAAACATGCCTCTAAGGTTGCTTCTATTGATAAATCTGTAGAAAGCCCTGCTGTTGGACCACATGGTATCTATCATGAGCATGTCGATAATGTTGAAGATATGCAGTTCTATCCATCAAGGTAGCTAGCATGTTCCTTGTCACCTGAAGTGTGTATGGGTGGAATGTTTTTTTCCCTCGATTCCTCACATTGCTTGCCTTACAAGTTTTTTATTAAATGCATAATGGTTATGCTACAAATTATGAGAGTTCTATTGACATTTGAGGGAAAAGAATACACAGAACTCTCATACTGGAATAACCAAGACACCAAAACAAAGTCACTATCTTTCCCCATGAAAAAAAATAAAATAATAAGCTAAAACCTATCCTGACATGGCAGCCCTCCAACACAACCTGCCCACTCACCCTTTCTCTGGTGAAGGAAATATCTAAGGAATACACTGATCTTTTTGCTCATATGAATGGGATTTTTACACTATAGGCCTAAATCTAGCTTCCCTTATAATGTAACAAAGAGTTCAAGGATCCTTTACATCCTGCACCCATCTGCTGATAAGTTGGAAATCTCTTTATATTTCAAGGCAAGGACAGCCTAGGTTATGCTTCAATCTCATTTGTCCAAATAGAGAAATGATTAGACACGAATAAGCACTTGCACATTTCAAGACCAACCTTCAGTTCTTGTTTTTTTCTTATCAAGTCATATTTCTAGAGGTATGTATGTAGTATACCTCCACTTATTCTTGGCAACAAAAACCATACCTATCTACAAAGTTGAAATCTGCATTTCTCATCTACATATCTAAGGGCCAAATGATGAATATTCAGATAGTGTTGGAACCTCTTCCCTTGTCCAATCTTACTATAATTCAGCAAAGATTGTCACTGCCTTCTTTGTTTTATATGGCTTAGAGTGATATGATGCCCACATTTTTCTTATTTGATGTACACAATTTTCCAGTGCTGATTGCTATCTTTCAATCCTTATTTAGAAGGGGAGTTAGGGAAAATGATTTATCATTATGTTGACTAATAGAGAAAATGACCACACTTAACTAGGTATTGTGAATGTATGATATATTATTATTATTAGTAAGGTCCATAAATATAGTTTATTATTATTATTATTTGACATTGCTACGTGCAACACACATGCATCCTTTAATAATAATAATAATAATAATAATAATAATAATAATAATAATAATAATAATAATAACTGTTACTATAATTTAAAATTTCCATGTGCAATGCATGTACACATTTACAACAAGCATTTAAATTTAGTTTTTATCATATTGTTACATTTGTTAATTTGCAATTTCTATCTTAACTATGATGTATCTAAAATTCAAGTAATTAATATGAAGAAAAAAAATTCTCATGTTCAACGCATGTGCTTAATTACTAGTTATCTAAAACATAATTAAGTGAAACATGCTTACTTTGAGACCAACAAAGGGAATACCTTGAAATGGGCTATTCTGATTCTAATTCCTAACCCCTACTTTCTTGACCCAAATAGACCCTAGTTTAACCATTTTAGCTATAATGATATGGCCCCTTCTTAATTACACCCATTATGCAGGCTTAAGAATGTCATAGTGAGATCCATCCATTTTATTTTATCTAAGGGGGCACCAAGGCTTTAATCATTCCTCAAGGTATATGTATTAAAAGACCAAAAGACACCATATTTTGACTTTTATAATATTTAATATTCGTTTCTTTGTATTTTCAATAATGATGTGCTCTAATCACTCATAAATGATAGGATGTGGGTTGGGGTATATCACTATTTTAAATAAATTGGTTTATCCTAAATTAATCTATATCTATCTATATATCTATATCTATATCTATATTAGTATAAAAAATATGAATAGAATCTTGTGTTTTTGGAATTTTTCTTGACAAAAATATCCCTCTTTTTAAAATATGATCCCTCTTTTAAAGTGAGGGCAAAAAATGTAATTTGAACACCATTATAAAGTTCATTCAATTCCCTTTCATTAATTCCCACATTTAAAGTATTAAATGTCATTTTCCCTCATTGATTTATATATTTAAGGCATTTTTATTTTTCATCACTAAATTCCACTAATTAAAAATACATAACATTTTAAACAGTATAAAACCTTATATTTTTTCAATCAACCCAAAAACAAAACTGTATTTTTTCATCACTAAATTCCACTAATTAAAAATACATAACATTTTAAACAGTATAAAACCTTATATTTTTTCAATCAACCCAAAAACTAAATCACTAAATTCCATCAATTTGTGCCGTCTGTGGGAAACGATCGAAATGTCATCCCAACTTTAGTTGCAATTTTATTTTTCAATTTATCCCAATGGATTCTTCTAGCAACACCGGAAAAAGAATCAAGATGAACATTATCGGGGGGCAAGATTAGCAATCAGCCTTCCACCAGGGTCCTACGGTATGCATTGGCTAGTTTACTATTCCTTTTATAGTTTTAGGAGTCCCGTCATTGTCTATACCAAAAGGCACTATGCAAGTGAGCATCTCGCTTCCCATAGTGGGTGCGAGTTTCTTCGAGTCATCTGTGGTCCCTCCTGGAATCGAGCACTCCCAATTCTATGACCTCGTTCAGTGCGTTTGGGCAATACAGATTCAGATGCAGCATGCCCAACAGTTCCAACAGTATCAACAATACTATCTGTATTAGCAGTTCCCACCACTACAGTCGAACCAGCAGTCGATTTCACCCTGGCACCTAGGGTTGCATCAGGACCAAAACCCAAATCGGCCTAGAACTAGCCAGAATGTCAACCAATCCCCCCATCGGGGTGTGGGGACCTCACAAGTGCTGGTTCCTCCCAATGGTCAGGTTTTGTCTCCTTGGAGGAGAGACGGTCAGCACACTCCTCCAGTCTTGCAAGGAAATTTTAGAAACAGGCCCGGGGGTAGTCAACTCAACAGGGCCAATCCACCTCGGCACTCCTAGTAGGAAAATAATGGCTCGTGAGATAATAACTAGCCCGGAGTCCAATGTGCAAAATTGAGGCAGGACCCTCCATCCCTCGCGATAGCCAGTGCGAACCCTACAACCAAGAGAACCTGGTAAGAAGGAACTAGGATCTACCTTGCGATAATGTCCACAGTGATGCCGAAATACCAAACCAGACCGAAATTAGCAGTACCAATGCCGAGCCAGTGAAGTAGTTGTGGCAATGTTGCAAGACACGTCGCTCCTCGGCTAGAAACAGTCCGCCGACGAAGCTAGGCCAGCAAGCAGAGCAAGCCAAAGAAAAGGAAGAAGTGAGCTCGGTGACTACGAAGACTGCGCCTTCATTACTTTGCCAGTCATCTCCTCTGTCTCCCGAACTCTTGGCAACTTCGATGCCGAAAAGATTTCAAGGTGCCCCTGTTAGACAAGTATGATGGGTCGTTTGACCCCAAAGATAATGTGGGTTCCTTCCAGTCTCAGATGCACCTAGTTGGGGCTGACAAGTCCTGCATGTGTGTTGCCTTCTCCACTACGTTTAGGGGGGTAGTCTGAACTTGGTATTGGAACCTCATGCCGGGCTCCATTAAAAGCTGGTCCTAATTTTCCAACCTGTTTACTACGCACTTCATTATCAGCAAGAAGTGCCCGAAGTCACAAGAAAGCCTTCTGAACTTGGTTCAGAGGGAAGGAGAATCGATCAAAAGCTATATAATGCGCTTTAATGATACTTGCTTGCAGATATCGGACCTCGGCTCAGCAGTGTGACTCACTACGGCAAAGAAAGGAATCACCTATAAAAAGTTCAAGTAGCACGTGGTAGCCAACAACCCAAAAGATATCACCGAGTTCTTCAAGTTGGTAGATTAGTTCATTGGTACCGAGGACGAGATCAACCAAAAGATTGATAATCCACCGTCAGAAAAGAGGAAGAAAGAGAATGAAGGAACGAGCAATGGTGGCCAGAAAAGAAAGAAAAGCAAGTCCCTGAGTAGGGGAAGAAGCAAGTCAAGAAGTCGGTCCCCTTTGCACATCACAAGCCAGGTTGGCGCTCCAAGACCCCACCTGTGGAGAGAATGAGCTATACTCCTTTGAATGCTAAGTGAGGAGAAATCTTAATGGCTATTAAAGATTCTTCCTTCGTCAAATGACCTCCTACGTTAAGGGGTGACCTGGCAACAAGAAACCCAAATGTCTACTGTCATTTCCACCGAGATCATGGACACAACATGAAGAATTGCAGGAATCTCCGCGACGAGATCGAGGAACTTATCCGCTGCGAGTACCTGAAGAATTACATATTGCGAGAAGAGAGGGGGCAAGTAGACCAACAGGGGGACCAGAGGAGGAATGACCTTGAGGTTAGCAGGCATAATGAGCAACTATCTTGATAGTTTCCAGAGGAAAGACCAGTCCGCGAGGTGATTAACATGATCCTCGGCGGGTCCATCATTGTCGGATGTACATCGATAGTTGGGAGGACCTCGGTCCACGAACTGGAGGACGAAGGTGAAAACCTGCGAAAGCGACCTCGGCTCGAGATGTGTTTCTGTGTAAATGAATAAAGTACATATTTGATTCATGTTCTTGTGGTGTGTTTCTATGTAATACCCTTAAACTGGATACTTAATGAGACTCGTGTTAGTTTAGAATGTTCACAGTCGTTGGATAAGCCTGGGGAGATTTATCCTACTAAGGCTGACACTGGTGTGCCACCAAGTGTTGGGGTGGCCTATCTCAGCTGCTAGGGTGAGACCCAAAGCACATGCAGTGTAGGTTTACTTGAAACCCTGAAACAGACCAGATTTCTAGTATTGCCCTGGACCTTGGTGATTAGTGGGTAAAACTAGAAAGTTACACCTGACCCCTGGACTCGATTATGATACTGCACTAGGTGTTGGATTGGGCTATTTTTGATATGCCAATCAGTGAGATCCTTAGAGGGGGTCAAAACCTGGGTATGTTAGGACAGTTTGAGAATTCATCTGAGAGGGTGATCATAGTGACAGGATCAACCCCTTTGTCGGAAAAAGGTAATGATCGGGGATGCACTTTCTCTGATGGAAACCAAGACTGCCGACAACCGATTTCAATCGTTGAAATTTTTTTTGCAAAATGTATTTTATATATGGATATAAATATATATATTATGGTTTCAAAACGTATGCAAAAGAGTTTTAATTCCCAGGATCCATGTGAGTAGAGAGTGCAGCACTATTCCTTACAGTCGAGGGAGAGGTCCTCTCTTGTCGGGCAGTGTATGATCATTATGGGCTGAGAGGTTAAGTGTAAGACCATTGAAGGTAATACTTGATGGGATAATCTTGCATCTGCTCACAGTCCCTAGGTGTTACAAGGTGGCTTGGCCCAGGGACCACTTAGTGTAAGTGTTGGGCCCATAGAATCCATGTGATGGGCTTAGAGGGTTCATTGGGCTTTCCAGTGAATTCGGTTAGGCCTTGTAACAAAGGTTGGGCCGAACCCTTGTGGCTGATGTGTAGATCAATGGTTGGGTCCCACACCATACAAGGAAGGCCAACTGGGCAGCAATTTGGAAGGCTAAATGAGCACATATACTTATTGGGCGTAAAGTCCATTTCGAACTGGGCTGATTTGATTAGTTAAAGAAAGGGGCGAATTTGAGATTAGATTAGCAGATAGGATAGGGTCTTACCCTATCCACTCAGAGAGCCCAGATCTGAATACTAGAAACCTCCTGATAAGATTAGGAGAGGGTTGATCTAATTTGCAGATAAGATAAGGGTCTTACCCTATCCTTATCACTCCTAATGGGATTAGGAGCTGATCCCTTTAAGGTTATAAAAGGAGAAGGGGGTGGCAACTTTTAGAAGATCATCACATTCAATTCAGAGAGAGAACATAGCACCCAGTGAGACTGAGCTATTTTCTCCTTTTCGCCTCCTTCTTGTCGCCGCCATAACTGCCAGTTCGATCTCCTCTTCCAAGCAGGAACGATCAAGATTGGATCTTGATATCAGCCTTTGGAGAAAGGCTGATCTAAAGTTGTGCTCACAGCCTCTAGTGAATTCTTGTGAAGGGTTCGGTTCATTGGACGAACATTTTTTATTCTACTCCATCCTATACAGTGCCATATTCAATGGGAGCAATTTTTTGTTCCTTCTTTGGGCGTGAACACCTCCATTGGGAGATATTATTTCTCCGTATCAGGTATACCCCTCTCCTGCTTCTGGTTTTAGATCTAGTTTGGTTTATGGTTCAAGATTGATCCTTGAAAATGCAGATTTTCTAAAACAGGGATTGTGATTCCTAGATGAGGGAGAGGAAATTTTTGAAAATTTGCCCAACCTACCTGTAGGGTTCGGCCATCCATATGATGGATCTCTAATCCCTTCATCTACTTCACCGAGGATGATGTGCGCGGGATCCAGTACCCTCACTATGATGCTTTAGTGGTAAAGCTAAGGATTAACGACTTCGAGGTAAAACGCATCTTAATGGACTCAGGCAGGTCAATAGACATACTCTTCAAGGAGACCTTTGACAAATTATAGTTATAGTAGAGCGACTTGAAACTGGTAGATACGTCTCTGATAGGTTTCAACGGCGAGGAGGTCAGACCTCTTGGTCGAATCACACTCCCCGTGGAAGTCGGCACATGGCCAAACATTGTGCAATTTGAGTACACGTTCCTGGTAGTCACGACTCCCTCCCCCTTCAACACAATAGTAGGTCAGCCTATCACGCATGGTTTACGTGCGATAGTATCCACTTACTACTTAGTGATAAAATTCCTAACTGATTACGGAGTGGGAGTCGTGCGAGGTGACCAACTCGAATCTTGCAAATGCTACGTGGTTGCCTTAAAAGGAAAAGCAAAGCTGGTAGAGGATGTCAAGCTCGAGCGACTGATGGAATATACCAATGAACGAGCTACCTCGAAAGAAGAAATGTGTCAGATCAGTGTCTTGATCAGCGAACCACTTCAAACCCAGCTATCAGACCAGTAAGACAAAAGAAATGCAACCTTGCTCCAAAATGTTGGAGGGCAGTCGATGAAGAAGTCGGAAAGCTCCTCGCAGCAGACTTCATCAGAAAAGTCCATTACCCGAGTTGGGTGGCTAACCCGGTTCTGGTGAAAAAAGCCAATGACAAATGGCGCATGTGTGTTGACTACATGAACCTGAACAGAGCCTGCCCGAAAGATTGCTTCCCGTTGCCCAAGATCAATCGCTTAGTGGACGCGACCTCAGGGCATGAGTTGCTAAGCTTCCTGGATGCCTATTCTGGTTACAATCAGATTAGGATGGATTCCGCTAACGAAGACAATACCGCTTTCATAACTGAGCTCGGGTTATATTGTTTCAGGGTCATGCCCTTCGGATTGAGAAATGCTGAGGCAACATTCCAGTGCCTTGTAAATAAAATTTTTGAGTTGTTAATCGACAATAAAGTAGAATGTTATGTTGACATGGTCGTGAAGATCCAATTTTCAAATTCTTTGTTGAATGATTTAAAAGATGTTTTTCAAATTTTATGAAGATATAACATGAAATTAAATCCGAATAAATGCATCTTCGGAGTCACTTCGGGTAAATATCTAGGCTATATAGTTAACCGAAGTGGCATCGATATGAGACCACCCCAGAAAATAAAAGAGGTCCAAAGGATGACTAGCCAGATAGTTGCCCTGAGCTGCTTCATGTCTAAATCGGAAGATTGGTTTCTACCATTTTTCAAAGCTATAAAAATAGCAAGGACTTCATGTGGATTGAAGAGTGTTAGCTTGCTTTTGACGAGCTGAAAAGGTACTTAGGTACACCCCAGCTTTAACTCGACCCGAAGAAGGTAACGTGTTAAAACTATACCTCTCTACAAGTGATGAAGTGGTTAGTTCGGTACTGATCAAAGAAGTAGGTCGGGTTCAACTACCCATCTACTATGTTAGCAAAATTTTGCAGGATGTAGAAACTAGATATCCGGGGATCGAGAAACTAACATACACATTGATCATAGCATCCCGAAAACTTTGCCCATACTTTTAGGACCATACTATTGTTGTTCTCACCAGCAAATCCCTGAGGCATATTCTGCTCAAGCCCGAGGTGTTTGGAAGGTTAACAAAGTGGTCCATCGGGTTGAGCGAATACGATATCTGGTATGAGCCTTGACTAGCAGTCAAAGCCCGGGTCTTGGCAAATTTCGTAGCAGAGTGCACATTCAATGCAGCGACCCCCGAGTTGACCGAGCTCGCTCACACGACGGGAGCATCAACCGGTGCGATGCCAGCCCCAGCTATAGTGGAATCGACCTAGGATGAGGATCCCTATATCCTCCCTATCGATGGCTCATCCAACCAGTAGGGAAGCGGCATAGGACTGATACTGTACGACCCAACCGAGGTGAAGCTAGAGTATACTCTTTGGTTCGGATTTGAGGCATCAAACAACGAGGTAGAATAGCGTTGATTGTCGAGCTAACCTTAGCAAGGGAAATGAATCATCATGAGCAATGACTCACAACTAGTGGTCAAGCAAGTCACTAGTGAGTACGAAGCCTATGACCCAACTATGGTAGCTTACTTGGCCAAAGTCAAAAAGATCCTGCGCAGCTTCATCTCCTGCTTTATTAGACAAATTCCAAGGTCTGAGAATGTTGAGACTGATGCCTTGTCATGTCTAGCTAGCACGAGTAGCAACACTATGCGAAATGTGTACATAGAGGACTTACCTCAGCCCAACACCTTCGGGGGGGACAGAAGAGGTCGCTCCTGTGTCACAAGCGGAACCGAGCTGGATCGACCCACTCGCGAGTTATCTACTCCCTGGGACCCTACCTGTAGAACGCAATGCAGGTCGAAGGGTAGAGCACCAACCAGCTAAGTACATCCTCATAGACGGATAGTTGTATAGAAGATCCTTCATGGTCCCTTACTTGCGCTACTTGTGACCCTCAGAAGCTGAGCATGTACTTCGCAACACCTATGAAGGCTTATGCGGTGGACACTTGGGGGGTAGAGCCCTCGCACAGAAAGTGTTAAGGCAAGGCTATTATTGGCACCCAATGATGGAAGATGCACTCGAGCTCATCAAAAAGTGTGACAAGTGTAAGAGGCATGCCCGTGGCCTTTTGCATAGTGGGGAATTGACATCTTTGGTCCTTTCCCACCACCAAAAGGGCAAAGGAGGTTCTTGGTTGTAGTAGTAGATTATTTTACGAAGTGGATGGAAGTCGAACCCTTGGTAACGATCACAATCCATGACATACATAATTTCTTTTAGAAAAGCATAGTATGCTGCTTTGGACTACCTCGGGGGTGATCCTGGCAGAGATCGAGGTACCCATGTTACGATTAGAGGCTTATGACATCCACGCATGACCGAGGCGCGATCTGGCTCATTTCGTGGTTGAGCTAGATGATTGAACAGGTCAGACTAGTGGTTCGCCTTCCAAGTCGCCTAGACTTCTTGCCAAGCCCACCTGGATTCATCATGAACTCTCCGCATTGAGTCAGGATCCTTGGCACAGGGAGTGGGGGGAAACTGATGAAGGGTGATTTGGCAAGACCTGGTAAGAAGGGGACATGTAGATGCGATTTGCTCGAGGGGTGACAACTCAGCCAAATTAACCCAGCCCGCAACATTCGGAGATCGGATATTCAGCCTCCTCAGCCCAAAAACTGTCTCGGCGTAGAGACACCTCGACACCCAATCCGGTTTGGGACTAAAGAACCGAAGTACCTGTTCGGAGCTAAAGAGCCAAAATGCTAGTAATCGACTCCAAAGGCCTCCCCAACGGACCCTGAATTTCTCAGATCACGACGAGACTCCTCCTTTCTTTGCCTGAATCAGAGGTAAACGATAAACCTTATCAACACATTGCTCTCCTTCAAAAATGGTACAAATCTTATTCGCACAACCCGGAGATCCCAAATTTTTTTTGTAAGGCCCACGACTACTACATTGTATAAGGACATGAAACCCCAAGGCGAATGTACACGTGATTATTTAATCACTAGCATTCAAGCACTCAAGTATTCAGCTTGCATCCACAGTATAGTACTGACTTAAGCATCGGAACGACCTCACCGGTTTAGCCACCCCGAGTTCTCTGATCTACTATTTTGCAGCTTGGTCCAGCTTGCCACGCAACTAGAGTTTGGATTGTCTTCCGGCTAGGAGTATCTAGATCGCACATCCTCAGAATCTTATATTAATTAACCATATTAAAGAAAAATAAGTGTGACAAAGAATAATTGTTTTTATTAATGATAGAAATAAAATACAAATTTAAAGCCAAACCAAAATGGAGTTATTTTCATGCTTGGTGGTGAATCAACAATTCAACATTTTTGGGTTAAAATGTGTCAACCCTTGGTGTCATAGTTAAATAATAATAAAAAGATAAAAACACATAAAAGTATATAAATACAAAAAAAAATTGTAAAATACATTTGGACACTTCTCTAATATGATATATATTCATCATATTAAACACTAAGTGTGATAAATAAAAATAATTTTTATAGACATAGAAATATAAAAAAATTGTAGAAAATTTTGGAAGCATATTATTTACTATTATCATCATCATCATAAAAAATTGCCATATGCAAAGCACGTGCACACTTACTAGTAGTAAAAGAGGGAAAATGAATGGTTTTTTGGCTTGGACTCTAAAAAAATAAATGTGTCCAAATAAATCTACTTTGGGTTTGTAGGTGAAAATTGAAAAGGTTCCATCATTTGGGTGCACAAGAACATCTAGGGGATGTTTGAAACCGTGGCCATTTTAAAAAAATGCAATGCCACGTTGGATCCACATAGGTGTTTCAACAAACACCCATGTATCTCATTGTTTGGTTCAGCCGATTATTAAAAAATCGGGCATGCCTCAAAAAATGGTGGTGATTACCTGTTAGCACATACATGTGTATCCTATGTGGTGCTTACCTGTCAGCACATATATGAAAAATGGTGATAAAAATCACCTTACCAAATAGCATAGTGTTACTCACTGCCTATGTGGGTTTAAATATTCAAATGGGTGGATACAAAATTAAAAAGACCACCTTACCATGGGGTTAGTGACAATTACCCCCTGAAATTTCATTTGTGATGAAGCTCCTAAACTTTCACTTCGCGTAAAATACCCCCTGACCGTTAAGTTGGATGGCAAAATGCATTAAGTTATCAAATACCCAACTGAACTTTTGGCTCTGTTTGGTTGCAATGTAAATAAACTTGCACTGATGCAAAACCATGGCAGTGCAAATTCTGACATGTTTTTATTTAAAATTTTAGCTTATTTTGTTTGATTGCAGTAAAAATGAAGTAAAATAAAGTAAAGTCCAAAACAAAATTAAACAAGAATTTGCATTTTTTACACCTGCACTCCTATTCATTTGTACTAGTGCAAATAAATTTGCACTACAACCAAACACAACCATCAATATTTTTTTTCACCCATTTTCTCTTAAACCCTAGTTGACTCAAAAATACCTTAATTTTCTCCAAATGAAATCAGCTAAAATAGCAAGAATCATTTTACTAACATAGAAAAACAAGTTTCTTTAAATTCTTGACGGCTAATTCATTTGTGTTTTGAGGGATGGGGTAGAAACATAGATAAACATTAAGGCTGTGTTGGATTGTCATGCAAATTTATTTACACTGATGATGCAAAAATATGGTAGTGCAAATGGTTTGGTCTAAATTTTGATTTATTTTAATTTGTTTCAAAATTTATCTTTTTTTTTGTCTAATTTCAGTACATATGAAATAAAATAAAACCTGAAATAGAATAAATTAAAACCCCCAAAAAAATTAAACTAAAAATTGCATTCTTTTCATTTGCACTCCTATGCATTTGTATTAGTGCAAATAAAGTTGCACTGCAACCAATCACAGCATAAAGAAATGGGAAAAAATTGGTCTGATCATGTAGATGTACTGTAACACTGTTTTCGCACTTATGGCACAAGCAAGATAAATGCTAAAGAATTGGGGGAACACAGGTAGGTTGAGAATTTGTTCCTTGGTCACGTAGAACTCAATCAATAAGTCATAATTGAAAAAAATTCATTTCTTTCAGAAAGCAAGTAAAAGCTAAAACTAGAAATGTTGGACAAAAGAAAACTAGACAACCGAGCAAAGGTGAGTCAAAGATATAGTGTTACAAGCATCTTCATGCATTTGGTGTCGTTCATTAGTACTTCATTTTCAAGAGATGGAATCTTTATTTTTAGAAGGAAAATTTCTTTTTAGACATATGAAGAAAATTATTAGAAGAATCTTACAATATAGGGAGAAAATGCACTTTAAATACACTCATCCACTAAAATCCTTAGAATTCAAGTTCATTTCATAAAATTGCAATATAATTTCGGTCCAAAGTTCATCATAATTCAAGAGTCCAGCAAAAACAGTTTATTCAAACTTCAAATGGATACATCTCTCTTCATCTTAAAATATATAAATTATTCTTTTTTTTTAATAAACCAAGAAAAATCAAATGAAATTTTAAATTTCTATCTATCAAAGAGAAACCTCTCTACCATTTCATTTGATGAATCCAACCAAAAATCTGTAAGAATCTATTAGAGCAACTGAGAGGATTTCAATATTATATTTAAAAAATTAATCAAATCACAAGCTGTTCAAATAAATAAGAAAAAGGGTAATTTGGCGATTTAAAAATTTTGAACAGCTGAACAAGAATCTTTTTGAAGTTAGTTGATGGAATTCCAACGAGGGGGTCTTTCTCATAAATGAAAGTTCAGTGGATAATTGTCACATGCCCCATAGACCGGGGGGGCTTTGTAATTTATCCAAAAAATTCAAATGGGGTCAATAAAGGTGGATTAGGTTGGGTTGCATATTAGAAATATGGGCTACTAATGGGCGTGGGTGATTGGTGGATTGGTTAGCCTTCAACACACATTCAATCCAACCCATCCATTTGCCACCCCTACATATGATCCAAATGCAGCCTAAGATTGTTGATTTGTAACTAGGCTTGGAGTTTGGACCACTTTCAGCTTTGGAGGCACGCCTCTTAGGCCTCTAAAACATCACGTTTGTATCTCGGTCCACATTACAACTTCAGGAGTGCAATTTGGGGGCAAGCCTAGGTTGGTATTTGTTGAATTTTAGAGGGAACGGGCTTGAATCTGAGCGATTGCGCCAAATGTAGTTGAAATTTTTGCTAGTCCAAACCTAGAAGTTGAAATTTTTGCTAAGGCTGTGTTTAGTTGCAATGCAAATAAATTTGCACTGATGCAAAATCGTGATAGTGTAAATGATTTGAATGTAAATTCTGACATATTTTTGTTTTAAAATTTATCTTATTTTATTTGATTTCTGTACAAATAAAATATATTAAGACATGAAATAGAATAAAGTAAAATCCAAAACACAATTAAACAAGAATCTGCATTTTTTACATTTGCACTCCCATACATCTGTACTAGTGCAAATAAAATTGCACTGCAATCAAACATAGCCTAAGTATTAATTATATGTTGCACATGCAATCTGCGAAGTAAAAACGAAGACGAGAAAAAAAAGTTGGATTAGACATTGGACTTTAATGGGTGTGTGAGTGAGAGAGACTAATGATTGAAGCAAACATTGGTATACAAAAAGAGATAAGATAAAATGTAAGGTTTGTAAAATGTAAATTGAAGGGAAAATTTGAGAGTTGACGAAGGGGATTAGGGAAGAATGAAACCCTCTATATATTCAAATAAAGTAATAATAGGTACAATTGGGTTCACTATCCCTTTTTACAAGGTAATAGATATAGCTAGGGAAATACCTATGCAAGATGGGATGGACTACGGGGTTAACTTAGAGGGTTTAATTAGAGCTTCTACTTGATTCATATCAATTCCAGTCCCTCTCAAACCTATCATATAATTACCAACAACTATATTTTTAGGCAATATAGATGAGAATAATCAATAACAACAACAAAGAAAATTTTATAAGTAATAAAATAAATATTAATCAAATCACAATTATGAAAATACAGTGGATATGATTTTAAATATTATAACAGATTGGTGAAAGAGAATTAATTTATATAACTGACTCCATATAGTTAGGATGTATTAATTTATATAACCGACTCCATATAGTTAGGATAAAGCATGGATGATGATGATGGAATCATGAAAATGACATTTTTATATAGTAAAACTCTAAAGAATGAAAACATCCATTGTCAAAGAAAAAGAAAAATTCTATTATGGTAAAATTCTAATATCAATAAAGAAGAAAGGAAAGAACTGTAGTTTAAAAGGAGTGGGTAATTGGGTATGTACTACGTATCTTGAATCCGGATGTTTGGGTTGTCTACAAATTGATGAGAATGAAAATTATCATATATTTATCTCTTAATATTCGGTCTTTTATATTTATTTAGTGCCTAATTGGACTCACTATTCTTATATTTCGATTTAGGGCACGAAAAGAGGCGTTAAGTGAAAAAAAATGTTAATTGGGTAATTTTGCACAATTTCAGCGCCGCGTGGTGATTTGGGCATAACTCTCCCATCCGGACTCCGATTGAAATGATTCAAGATGTATTGGAAAGATAAGGAAAAACTCTACAACTTTGATGTTTTGAGTTTTGATAGATTCGGACTGCACCGAGGTCAAAATCGAGCCCCAGATTGCAGCAAAGCCCAATTCGAAAAGAAGCCCCAGTTCGCTGGAGAATACCAACCCAATTCCACATGCAATAGTAGGGCCCACTCATCATTCCTAATAGAATTCGGCTAAGACTCTTAATCAGATCTGATTTTTATTATAATCTTAAAGAAAGAAAAAAGTTAGAATCCAATTTAGTTAAGAGTTTCTATTTAGAGATAAGGATAAAATTAGATTTGAATTAGAAAATATGACTTTCTATTTTTGAGGAAGAGAACTCCTAAGAAGAGCTGAAAGCTGCTCCCTCCTAAAGCTATATAAAGGGGGGTGGACTAGCACCCAAGCATCAATCAAATCTTGGAAACAAGATTTTAGCAAGAAGGGAGAAAAGAAGCAGGATATGCCCAAGCTGCGATTTCTACATGAAGTGTGTGTAAGCTTTTGATTTCTGGTTGAAAGGCTAGGGAAGCCTTGATTCTATAACATTGTGAGATCTAATTGATTTTTATTTTAGTTCATTGTTTATGAGTATTCATATGTTTTTTGCGATTTCCTGTGAGGATTATTTTTATTGATTAAGCAAGAAGGATCCCTTGCTCAATCAATGAAAATAATCTATGGCCGATTAAACCATCAATTTCGTATATGATTGTTAGATTTAATCATGGTGGCAACTAACATAAATTGATTATGGACAAGTTTCCAATTTATGTTAAGAGGATATATGATCTGGTTTAAATGGTCCGAGTAAAACTGTCTATTAATAAGAGAAAAAATCAAAGAGCTTGTTTTGGTTGCCGAGAAATACGAGTAGAGGCTGGCTATTAGAGCTTGTTAATGGCTATAACCAATTTATTCATAAACATTTGAATTTATCCTTGCATCAATGATCAATGATAAGAATCAAGGCTGAATGAACTTGTCCTTTCAACCAGAAGCTATCTCCCATCGATAATCTGTGCTTTATTTTATTTTCCTTGCTTTTATAACAACTCCTCTATTTTCTTTTCTCTTGGAAATAAATCCACCCAATCCTTGTGGAGACGACCTTGCTCATCACTATCTACAAAAATATTTAATTTGAGCAGGACATTTATCTTTGATTGGATTCGACACCCACCACAAATAAATTCAAACCGACCAACCCAGCCCGACCCAACCCGAGTTGGCCGGTTTTTCTTCACTATCGGTCAGTTTCGGGTTGCAAAGATAAACAAACTGATAATTCAGTTTCGGTTTCGGTTTCCATATGTAAAATTCGAAACCGAACTGAACCGAACCGAGTTATGTGAAAAAATATATATTCTAAAAAAATATCTGTTAAATATAGATATTTTAGTTTTAAATAAAAAAATATATATTCTGAAATATATCAGATATATATTTCTGAAATATATATTTTCATAAATTAGAAAATATATATTTTGATATATTTGTATATATATGTTTTGGTTTTAAATATATATTTTCAGAAAATATATTTTGCAATGTTATATATAATATTAGCACTTTGACTTCTTGTGCATTGTGCAAGCTTGGAGTTGGTTGAAACCCAAACCGACCCAAACCGGCTCAAACCGACCAAGTCGATTTTACTTAATAGAGGGTCGGTTTTTTTTGATTTATAGGTAACCTGACCAGGTCGGGTCGATTGAAAAAACACTCTTAAACCGACCTATTGGATGCAAATTTACAATTTTTCTTTCTTGAATTTTCTTTTATTTTTGTCCTCATTTTCTAAAACAAATTTAAAGACGTATATGGTAGGTTGTGGAGAATTCTAATTTATTCAGTTTATTTTTTTATCATGTGTGGCTTTCCATATTTTTTTAATTCAAGCACATTTAGGCTATTTGATTTTTTGGTCATAGAAACTGATCAAGAAATGTTTGCTCTGTCATTGTAAGAATGGTATTCAATTCAGATGTTTAGCAAGGAAGGGTTCTTCTCCACTCCCTATCCCCTAGAGTTATTTTTTCCTCAATAACAGTGCCCAAACAATCTATACTATATATAAAAAGTTTGGATGCAGTATAAAACTTTTTTTGGACTAAAATTACATTCTATTCATTTGTTTGAGAAAGGGTAAAAAAATCATTTTATTATAGCTTTGATGGCTACTAAAATGGCCATATTTGTGTATTTAAACCATCTCTAATTACATGGATTGAAAATGTAACTTTAATTATTATTTTCCACCTCATTTAATCCCCTCTTATTAATTCTTAGACTTAAGGTATTAAATGCCATTCTCTATTTTTAAATCCTATATTTTCAGTTTTTTTTCACTAATAAATGCTATTAAATAAATCTATGCCAATATTTTTAACAATATAAATCCATATATTTTAAAACCGACTCAAAAATAAAATCATTATTTATCCAAGTGGTGGATAAGCAATTCAACCATCCCAATCAAATTGATCAACTTATGAAGTCATAGTTAGATAATAAAAATTTTAAAGTAAAGATGATTATAAAAAAATGTAGAAAAAATTAAACACATTTATGATATTTTTAATAATCAAAATGAAAAGTAAGTGTAATAAAAAAGAATTATTTTTACTAATAATGAAAATGAAAAATATAATTTAGAATTGACCAAAATGCAATATAAAAACTAATAATAAATAGTTCAACTTTTGGGTTAAATGTGTTAACCTTTAATTCCATAAATAAACAACAAAAATTAATAAAATATAAAAATATAAAAATGAACAAAATACATAAATTTTGCAAAAGAAAAGCACTCAAATACATGTATAATATCATATATTTATCATATTAAACAAAAAGTAAGTGTGGCATATCAGAATTATTTTCACACAAAAATAAAAAAAAATTATAGAAAAAATTGAACGCATCTATAGTTCTATATTTACACCATTATTAAAAATATGTAAGATTGTGGAACGCTTTGGCTTTCAGTTTCTGAGTCGGCGGTTTAATCGTTCAATTTGAGCGGGTCAAATTGGTAAGATGTAAAATATAATGTAATTTTTTTTATTTTTACTATTAGATTAGGATTACGTTGAGGTCCACCACATGGTTTTGAAAACTGGACCAGACCGAACAATCAGACAAAAAAAAAAAAAACCGGACACAAGTTTGGTAACCAGTTCTGTTTCACCCTAAAACCACTTTTTGGCCAAAAAACATTGATTTGGTCAGCGACTTGCTAACTCAGGTAGTCAAACCATTGACCCAGACAATGGTTTTTGGTCGTTTTTTATTATTTGTACTATTTTTTTTTTTTGTTTCTTTAAGTCGGAATGGGTTGTTTGTTCAAACTGGACAATTAGACCATTCGACTTAGGAACCGGTTCCCAAAATGGTTCTTAGTCTAGTCCAGTTTTAAAAACCCTGGTCCACCATATATATATATATATATAGAAGGAGGCGATTGGTTAAAGTTGAGAAGTGGGAAGAGGAAGTGCCCTCGACGACTATCTCCATGTTCATCATCATCGCCACTACAACACCATTTGCCCTCTTCTTACTGTTGATATATAAATTTTGAGCCCAAGAACTGAAATAAATAGGACCTAACACGAGATTGAATAAAAAGCATCTATTGGGTCCACTAAGAAAAATAACAAAATTTGGCCCAATGAAGATGTTGGATGGTACCGAATGCATTGGCCCGTTAACCCAAGGAAACAATTACTTCTCTTGGGCTTAAGCTTCAAGTCTTTGGTACAATGGTAAATTGATCCAAAAAAAAAAGGAAAATGATTATTGGTCAGTGAGCTAAATGATGCATGGGCCCAAACCCTTTGCCAAGTGGCATGTAGGGTGCATTCAATTACATTTAAATGAGAATCAAAGATTGATGACCGACCTGTTAATTGGGGATCTCAAGCCAACTAACTTTCCAAAATAATATAAATTACTATTAAGAGAATCACATTTAAAAGGAAATCAACACACAAGGGGGGTTGATTGATCAACCAAGTTTGGAAGTCATGGTTGGTCAAATAAGTTAAGAGCTGTATGGGCCCAACCCTTTTTACCAAGTGGCACTTGGCTTTAAATAAGTGGGAGACAAATCCAACCCGTTTTCCTAATTTACTTTTAATTGATCACCAAACCATCAATCTAGTGGGCCCCCATATTAATAACACAAGTTGGTTGAATTAAAATTTGAATTCAAGTTTTTGGCTAAACTTATCTAAGAGAAGACATTATAAATAGATGGAGGAAGGAGAGCAAGGGGTCCTTCCTTCGGCTCCTTAATTCCGCTCCATTGGCTCCGTTTCTTTTGACAAGGAAAAGGAAGGGACGACTGCATCTAGATCAAGGAAGGAAGGTCCAAATTTTTATCTCCTCAACAATTGGAGATTCAAAGCTACTACAAGTTTGTGTTACATCGTTTGGGGGATTTCGGTCTTTAATTTATTGCAGCCAAAAGCCTCTGTCAAATTACTAGAGTCAAAAGGTTTTCGACAAATCCTTTTAGCCAATAAGGCCTTCATTAATTTATTACAACCAAGGGACCTCTTACAATTAAATGTTAGCATTGTGGTTCATGTTCAAATCAACAATTGATCGCGAACAAAATCTTTGTTCACATACAATTGGTCACTGCAAGTTCCTTCTACAACTACAAGTCACCAAGCTTTTCCAATCGTGTTTGTGACAAGCTACAAATACAAGTTCAAGTTGTGTTTGTGATAGGAGAATCAAATGATTTTTTTTTTGCTAAAAAAAAGAGTTTGTATCCCACTTACATTTCTGCCAAAAAAAAGTTAATTAAATTTCTTTGAATTTGTCCGCATTCTTTTTTGTGCTCCAAATTTACGCTCGAAATTTGTGTCGACACTTACATCTCTCTAAATCTCTCTCAGATCCCAGATTAATTTTTTCATCACTATGTCTCAAATTTCTAATATAAGATTGGTGTTTAATCTCTCATATTTTGCATCAATTTTTTGATTTCTTCATTGGAGGTGCATTTTTTTTTCGTTTAAAAAGAATTACATAAATGAGAAAACTCAAAATAAAAATGGAAAAACTAAAAACCCTAACTATGGATAAGGTGTTTATGTAATTAGATTTGGATTTTACAATGTGCATTTGTTTAATAATAAAAAAAATATAAAATATAAAATATAAATAAAAATTATAGAAAATTTATAGAAAATTTTGAATACATTATTACTATAATTATCATCATCTAGAATTTCCATGTGAAAAACACATGCACACTTACTAGTTCAAATAAAAAGTAGAGAAAAGATAAAGATGTGGGATGAACTCACTGTTTAAAGTAAAAAGAAAAAAAAGAAAAGTAATCTATAAAGCATCATTCATGATTGAAAATAGCCTCATCTAGGAGTTTACAAGTCCTGAAACTCCCTAATGCTAAAAGCAAAGAACAAATGGGACAAACTCATGCTTGAAGTAAATGTACTCTACAAAGCATCATTTACAATTGAAAATAGCTCCATTAAGAGTTTAGAGTCTACAAGTACACAAGTTCCCTAATCATAATAGAAAAGAACAATATGGAAATATAGAGTTATAGGTCAAAACATTAAGAAGAATAAAAAATCTTTAGAGAAACTTGCTAAGTAAAGGGTGTTGACTAAATTGCCACCCTGAACTGCTTCTTTGTTTATAGTCTCAAAAAAGCATTATAGGCTTTCAACCAATCTTCTGAGATCTACTATTTATTTTCTCTTCTCTCACATATTTTTCCTCTCATTTGAATTCTATTGAAAAAAGAAGTATATTTCTTTCATTCTATATCTAGGAAAATAGGGAAAATGTATGATGTGAGAAAGGCATTATATCGAAAGAGTTTTGACCAATCAAAACCCACCCACAAATTTTGATAAATAATACCTGATTGGCTACCACGTATGGACCAAACGCTCAACCATACTTCAACTTGGAAGTTCCTCAACCGAGGAACAAAGCGGGAACACTTCATTCCTCAACTTTAGAACTAGGGGAGTGGTGTTCAGGTCTTGGCTGAGCTGGTCCCGAGAGACATGTGGCCACCCAGTCATCGCCTGGTCAGCCCAACTACGTTGGCATAGGTCGGCCACAACGGCATAGCCTAACCATGTTGGGATAGATCGGCCGAACTATGCTACTATTGTGGCCCCCCATCTTATCCCCTCAATCACGTCAACTAAACGCCATGCGGATAACTACAACTACAGATAAGAAAGGGAGACAACTCCGCCAGGGAATAGGACTCTAGCCCGAGGACCTCGGTAGTAAATCTCATCTCGACAACCCCATAAGCCCAATCCGACCAGGACACAAATCTTTGTCTATAAATAGGCATTCCCCGCTCAAGGTAAGGGATTCCAACTTTTGAGACCCATACTGTCACTTTTTCAGACCAGCGCCCTTATTGCTTGGCCCGGCCATCCATCACCTCCTATTGATTTGAGCATTGGAGTGCCTACTTGTGCCTTTGACTTCTTCTTTCTTGATCACAGGTCCTGAAGCGCGGTCACGTCTTTGTAGCTCGGCACCGCCCTATTGGCAAGGACTATCTGGTTGCTCTCCTCAGTTCGTGCACCACCTCGGATTAAGCAGCATCAAAAGGATCCATTAAAAAAAACATCATGGGTACATTTGAGTCCCCTTTTTACAACCACCCAAAAAACATGCAGGTAAGTACATAGGGGAATGAGTACTATTCACATAAGTGTTTTTTAGCCTATCTCTCTGTGCAAGTTCATGAGCAGGCTTAACTACTTCCTTGTTTACATAGAGTAACTTTACATTTTCAAAAAGTGATAATAATTCAAGAATGTGGTCATATAATGCTTGTTAGGTGATGTTTTTTTCTAGTTCCTCCTCGCTTCAAAAGAACTTCTTTTGCATCTAATACCAAAAAACTTGCTTTTCTTATGGGTGGGTTGGGTCGAGGGTACCCACATGGTCAAGATGGGTTGGGTCAAAGTCAACTCTATTTATACTCGCCAAATCACAAAAACTAGAAGTTGTAATGATTTGAACTCAAGCCTTCTAGTGCACCAACATCTCATTACACTTCCAAACCACTACCACATTTGATTTTGACAATAAAAATGAAATAAAATGGATTTTATTAAATTTCGTGTTCACATGCAATTTTATACAAAAGCACTTTTACAAAATCAATTTTATAAAGCACTTTTACATGAAAATACTTTTGTAAAAGTACTTTTACAAAAACACTTTATGAAAGTACTTTTACGAAAACACTTGTATGAAAGAATAAAGAACTTTTATAAAAGTACTTTTATGAAAGCACTTTTACAAAAGTACTTTTACATGAAGGTGCTTTTATTAAAGTACTTTTACAAAAATACTTCTGTGAAAGCATACGAAAGTACTTTTACATTAAAGCACTTTTATTAAAGTACTTTTACGAAAACACTTTTATGAAAGTACAAAAGTACTTTTACGAAAGTACAAAAGTACTTTTACACAACAACACTTTTATAAAAGTAGGAAAGCATAAAAGCACTTTTATAAAAGTACTTTTACAATTTTTTTGGTATTTTTCTATATTTTTTATATTTTTCTGCATTTTCTACATTTTTTTGTGCCTTTTTGCATAATTTTTTTGCATTTTTGGTGTTTTTCATGCATTTCCTATAATTTTCTGCTATTTTTTTACATATTTTTTTTTTATCTTTTCTGCAAAAGTTCTGAATTTTCTATATATTTTTAGTAATTTTCATAATTTTTGGTATTTTTTGTATTTTCTACAATTTTTTGGTTTGTTTTTGCATTTTCAGCAAATTTTCTTCAATTTTCTGCATTTATCTACATTTTTTGCATTTTCAGGTATAAGGGTTTACTTGACTCATTTTCGTCACGTGGCAGTCTTGAGAGAGATTATTCTCTCAAAATTTATTATTTTGCGTTTATGGGTCGTCCCAACCATTTTTTGTATTTATAAGTGAGGATAGGTGGGTTAATTAGTATAAGTGAGGGTGGTTTAAGGTCAATATGGATGTGTCAAGTGAGTCAATATGAATGAGTTAAGGTTAGGGTGGGTTATGACACTTTAACTAGGATTTAATTATGGGTCATGATGGGTTGATGGGTCAATATATATGTGTCAATATATTCAACCCTTACCCAACCCAATCCAACCCACGCATTTGCCACCCCTATCCCTACCTTTCACCTTTCGTATTGTTTATCACATGACCAAGTACCAAAAAAAAATAATAATAATTAAGAAAAAAAAAGCAAACAAAATACAAATGATCACATATGTCCGTCCCATCAGTTTTTGGTCCTAAAGGTTTCCTCGCCCAATTCATGGCTTGGTCGGTTCACAGGTGTGAATCCTTTTATTTAATTCATTTCGGCGTATGCGTGCACCACGTGCTAATTAATAATTTTCTATTTGATTTGTAGTTGACATCCTACAGTTATTGATGCAATAGAAACACAATAATCAGTCTCAGGCCAAGTGGCTATTCAGATAAATCATTAAAAAAAAAAAAAGATACCATACTCCATCAATACCATACAATTTATCAGTAATTGCTCAGTTCAGTTATGTTTTCTTCGACCTGCAAAAATGGAAATGGGTTCTGTAATATTACATTTTCTCCTACTATAATGGATTGCAAAATGACCGTCTAAAATGATTTTGGATAGCTCCATCGGAAGAGGAATTTTAAAATGACGACTAAGGTGGTATTTGGTATTAATTGTAGCTGATACTTATTGGTTAAGTTGTGACAAGTTTTGAAACTAAACTGGTTAAGTTGGTTCTGGAACAGAAAATTAAATATTCAAACATTAGAAGTCACCAAAATATAGTATTCAAGAATACACCACATCTTGGGACATTTAATAAATATTAATTCTAAAAAAATATTAAGGCATAGTTTGAAAAGAGTACAAATACAGATACAATAAGATTTTACACTTTACATATTTGTATTAATTTGTACTTTTTCCCAACTGATCGAGCCTAATATTTCAAACCCCAATACTTTGAATTACATGATCAGACCACCACATTACAGAACATTAACTAAGGTGTGATGTATTTCTAAACTTTATCATTTCAAACGCACTACAATGGGGCGCAATATTACAAAACCAGTGATTCAAAACATGGAAATTGTTGGACTTAAAATTTGAGGTCAAGGTTGTTTTGGTATATTGATTGAATTCATTCGGTTAATAGGCAATTAGTCAAAAAATCTTGAGTAATAATGAGATGAAGGTTGTGATTAGTCGACCCAAAATTAACACTAATTAAGTTTTGATGTGTACTTATTTTTTTGAGGCTTTCTTTCATAATTAGTTGCGGATAAACATGGAACGAATATCCATTTAGGCCGTCTGGATGAGCCGGAGACAACATTGTACACACTGGGCTGGGCTACCTATTAGGGGTGAACACGTCAGTGTTTAGTTCAGATGACCAGATAGGACCCACAGTATACACGGGCGCATTCACCGGTGATAATTAGCCCAGCTCGGTGTATACAATCTTGTCTCCAGCTAATCCGGGCTCCCATTTAAGATGATACGCGTGGTTAATTGCATCAAGTAGCATGTCTACTCAATATACACAGTGCGAAGTCCCAAAAGTCAGTCAACTTGTAGAACTCTTAGAGGTCATAATAATGATAATCTTCCAGAAGATAAGATATGAAAGACTGAAGTAAAGTTCAAAATAACGAGCTTATTATAGATGATTTGCTCTTTCCTCCACCACATTATGGTCAAAAACACTCACACACAGATAATAATAAGTAAGAGATGAATTTGCTCCTCTTCTCTCTCTCTCAAAAACTAAACCGAGTGTTGGATTCCTAGTCATGATTCAAAAACCAGGTTTGTTATTCGTCGCATGACCTTGACTAGTGATGAGAGGCAGAGACGTCACACCCAACAAACAAGGTTCGCCACAAAACGCTCTCTCTCCACATTCTTCTATACTTTCATGATGAGAATTGGGAAAGAAACTAACCAGCTGGCAATTTACTAGAGGCGCGCACCACCATCTTTTTGGGTCAGATAGCTTGGTTTTTTCCACTTGAACTCCCACCAAAACCAAAGCATGCATGATACATTGACTGCTAAAATTCTTTGCATTGGTCAAACAAACCCCACTCGATCCCTATAGTTATTTTGGTGAGCAAAATTGACAGACAAAATGCTTCTCTACTGTGTTTGATTCTTTTGTGATGCAAACTTATTTTTTTCTCAATTCTCATCATTTATATCAAAAGTAGCGGAAAACAAAATTTTCTCTGTAAAGGAGGTGGAGAGATATGAATGCAGAGCTTAATGTGTTAATGGTGACCACCAGGTAACCGTACTGTTTATTTTCCTGGATTGACACCGACACCAACTGATCAGTTGATTTCTAGTTTTTCACATTACCAGCCCAAAACCAATCCAGTTCAGTGCTAGAACTCTATTACTGTACCTCTCACCCACCTCTCTCTCTCTCTGGAAAAAAAAAAAATATATATATATATATATATATGAAAAATAAGAAAATTAATGTTATGTTGCTGTAATGAGCAGTTTATAAACACATTTCACAAGATCTCTCAAACGTCTACAAATCTATTGGCATCTGGGGCTTGGTTTAATTAGGTGGGATTCATTGTTTTGAATATATAATGAAGCTTTGATTTCTATGGGTGCAATTTTGGCAGGCTGCAGGGGTTGAGTATTTGTTAGATTTTGAAAGATATCAAATTGGGTATCTGAGTAGTTGAACTCCTAAAGCTTACAAAGGTTAATGAGGGGCACCTTAATTATGTTCTTAAATGCTAATCTGATACACATACACAGTCATTATGCGAGAGATCTGCCCTTTTCAACTATAATGCCCATGGTAAAGATCTCTTGCCCAAAACACTCTATATTTCCAAAAAGTGCTCATTGAAACAAAACTCTATTGCAGTCACGTTGTTGCCTTTACTGTTAAGGGATTCCTCCAAATAGTAATAGACTAAGTACAAGCTGGAAGGTGGATAAAAGTAGCTAGTGATCAATGAAAATCTAATCCAGATCAAGTAGTCACACTCACAGTACACAATGAGAGCAAAAGCTCAGTAAATTTTTTGACACCTGTCCCATTAATATCCCAGCCTATCCTTGAAATGATTTAAAGTAACTACCCAATTCATCATCAACATGTTTTCGAGTAGAGTAGTGGCCTGGTGGTGGCACCTAAGGCCCCTTTTGTTTTTCGATAAATTAATTTATCTTGGTAAATGCAATTATCTGGGTAAGTTTTTTCTATGAAATATTTATCTAGGTAAGTGTATTTATCCATATTCTTTTATTTTCCAAGTAAAAAAGGAAATGACCATTTTAACCATAAAAATTCATTATTAAAAGGGGTATATATTTTTGTTCCATTCAAGTGTTGGAAACTTTTCCCCCAAGGGGAAAGTTATTTCACTAATCCCCACATTAATCTGAAAAAAGAACATGGGATTCTTGGTCATTGGCAACCAAAATCCCATTGACCAACTTCCCACTACCTGAAAACCAAAAGGAAAGGGAATTAGTTCTATATGGCTATCAAGTTGGATATCTAGGAAGCATACGACAACATTGAGTGGGCTTTCTTAATGGCGGTGCTTAAAAAATTGGGTTTCAGTGATTGCTGGCTTCGCTTGATTTACACTTGTATCTCTTCAATGGAGTTCACTTTCCTAATCAACGGTGTTCAACAAGGTGAGATAAAGCCCTCGAAAGGAATCCACCAGGGTGATCTTTTATCTCCTTATCTTTTTATCATGTGCACTCAAGTGCTCTCTTACTATATTTTGGATGCTATTGACAATAGAAGCATGAAAGATTTAAGGTTCAATAGAGAAGCTCCCTGCCTATCCCATCTTTTCTTCGCCAATGATAGCTTTCAGTTCCTTGAAGCAGATACCCCAAACTGCTTGTAGATTAAGGAGATCCTACTTGAGTATAGTAGAAATTCAGGTCAATCTATCAATATGAAGAAGTCGGGTATCTACTTTAGTGCTAACACCCCTTGAAAGCTCAGGAGAATCATGGCTTGTATGTTGGGCATTTCAGGGGTCTCAAAATACTTAGGGCTGCCCAATACAATTGGAAGGAGCAAAAAAGAAGCCTTCCTATACATTAAGGACCAAGCTTTTTAAAAATGAACCGGAAACAGAATCAGTCAAGGGACTGGTTTTCAATTAAGCAGTTCAACCGTCCGGGCCAAACGGTTTGACCTGTGATGTCATAAATAAATTAAAAATAAAAAAATATTTATAAATAATAAAAAAAACATAAAATTAAATAAAAAAACAGAAAAAGTACAGAAAAATACAACTATCTAAATACAAAAATAATACAGTACAAAACACATGAAAAATATAAAAAGAAAATATAGAAAAAATACAAAAATTCAAGAAATGCAAAAAAAAAAAGGAAAATAAAACTATCTAAATACAAAAATAACAAAGTACATAACAAATAGAAAATACAAAAAAAGTACAAGAACATTCTCCTCTAAAACAATCTGACAATGATCATCTTCTGTTCTTCCTTCTTCTTCTTCTTCACTACAATAAACAGTGGAGCCGACAGTCTCTGTTCTTTGTGACAAGGATGGAGAAAGTTAAAAAAATAATAAAATAAAAGTAAGAGGATGAGGGAGAATGAGAATGAGAACAAGAATAAGGTAAAACAAATGGAGAGATGGGAAGGGGAGGAGGTGTTCTCGCTGCTCACGAAGCAGAGTAGATGTGCTCCTTCGAAAATAAAAGCAATAGATTTTTTGAGAGAAAAAGTTATCTTAACTTATGTAAAACCGCCGACTGCCGCCATTGCAAAATCGTCAGTCACTGCTGCAAAATTGCCGACCGTCGTTGCAAAATTGCTGATTGCCTCTACTCCTTATTGAAGGAATGAGAGATCCATCATATGGATGGCTGAACCCTACAGGTAGATTGGGCAAATTTTCAAAAAATTTCCTCTCCCCTCATCTGGGAATTACATTCCCTGTTTTAGAATATCTGTGTTTTAAAGGATCAATCTTGAACCATAAACCGAACCAGATCTGAAACCAGAAGTAGGAGAGGGATATACCTGATACGGAGAAACAATATCTCCCAATAGAGGTGTTCATGCCCAATGAAGGAACCAAAGACTGCTCCCACTGAAAATGGCGCTGTATAGGATGGAGCAGAATCAGCAATATTCTTTCAAAGAACCAGATCATTCGCAAGAATTAGCTGGATGACATGTGAGCACAACTTTCAATCAGCCCTTTCACAAAGGACTGACATCAAGAACTGTTCTCGATCACTCCTACTATCGTGGAGATGCACTGGCAATGGCGGTGGCGGTAGGGAGAAATCAACGTAGTCTTACTGGAAGTTGTTTTCTCTCTTCGGTAATCTTTCTTTGTAGGTGAGAATGATATGATGCCAAGAGGCTATCGCCCCCTCCTTTTATAACCTTAAAGGGATTAGCTCCTAATCCCATTAGGAGTTGCTGATCCAAATCATATTTGGATCTGAATTCCCTTCAAGTGATAATGATAGACCCTTATCTTATCTATAGATTAGATCAGCCCTCTCCTAATCTTATTAGGAGGTTTCCAGATCTAAATCTTATTTAGATCTAGACTCTCTGAGTGGATAGGGTTAAGACCCTATCCTATATGCTAATCTAATCTCAGATTCACCCCTTTATTTAACTGATCAAATCAGCCTAGTTCGAAATGGGCTTTAGGCCCAATAAATATATGTGCTCACTTAGCCTTCCAAACTATTGCCCAGTTGGGTTTCCTTGTATGGTGTGGGACCCAAGCATTGATCTACACATCAGCCACAAGGGTTTGGCCCAACCTTTGTTACAAGGCCTAGCCGAATTCACTGAAAAGCCCAGTGAACCCCTTGAGCCCATTACATGGACTCTATGGGCCCAACACTTACACTAAGTGGTCCCTATGCCAAACCACCTTGTAACACCCAGAGAGTGTGGACAGATGCAAGATTAGCCCATCAGGTATAACCCTTAATGGCTTTACACTTAACCTCTCAGCCCATAATGATCATTCACTTCCCGATAAGAGAGGACCTCTCTCTCGGTTGCAAGGAACAATGCTGCACTCTCTACTCACATGGATCCTAGGATTTAAAACATTTTGCAAACAATTTGAAACCATAATATATATATTTATATCCATATATAAAATATATTTTGCAAAACAAATTTCAACTATTGAAATCGACTACCGACAGTCTTGGTTTCCATTAGAAAGAGTGCATCCCCGATCATTACCTTTGTCCAACAAAGGGGTTGATCCTATCACTATGATCACCCACTCAGATGAATTCTCAGACTATCCCAACATACCCAGGTTTTGACCCCCATTAAGGATCTCACTGATTGGCATATCAAAAACAGCCAAATCCGACTCCTAGTGTAGTATCATAATCTAGTCTAGGGGTTAGGTGTAACTTTCCAGTTTTTCCCACTAATCACCAAGGTCCAGGGCAATACTGGAAATCTGGTCCGGTTCAGAGTTTCAAGTAAACCTACACTGCATGCACCTTGGGTCTCACCCTAGCAGGTGAGATAGGCCACCCCAACACTTGGTGGCACACTAGTGTCAACCTTAGTAGAATAAATCTCCCCAGACTTATCCAGTGGTTGTGAACATTTAAACTAACACGAGTATCATTATGTGTCCAGTTTAAGGGTATTACACAGAAAACACCACAATAACATGAATCAAATATGTACTTTATTCATTTACAATAAATGTCATAATGTACATCAATTTGATTGGAGCTAAGGGCATACACTATCTAACAGCTCCCATTTTCACTTAGGTCCAATCTGGTATAAGCCAGAGTCCCATACTTTCCACGTGTTTCTCAAACACTTTCTATGTTAGTGGCTTAGTCAATGGGTCTTCTACATTCTCCTTTGATGCTACCCTCTGAATCAGGATGTCCCCTCTACCAACAATATCCCGCAGTATGTCGTACTTCCTCTCGATGTGCTTCAACTTTGAGTGGGCTCGTGGCTCCTTAGCCTGAGCAATCACCCCATTGTTGTCACACAACAACGGGGTCGGTGATGTGCTAGATGGAAGTACTCCCAATTCGTGAATGAAAATTTTCATCCACACGGCTTCCTTGGTAGCTTCACTTGCAGCAATGTATTCGGCTTCGATTGTGGAGTCTGCAATGGACCCCTGTTTGCTACTTTTCCAGTAAATAGCACATGATCCTATCGTGAAAACATACCTAGATGTAGACTTTCTATCATCTGGATCCGATTGGAAATCAACATCAGTATACCCCTGTATCTGTCGTGAGCTACCATCGAATACTAGACAAAACTCTTTTGTCCTTCGAAGGTACTTATGTATATTTTTCATAGCAGTCCAGTGCTTCTGCCCTGGGTTGGCCTGAAATCATTTACCACACTCGCTGCCTGAGCAATGTTAGGATGAGTGCACAACATGGCATACATGATGTTCCCTACAGCTGAGGCATAGGGAACGTCCTTCATGCCCTCAATCCCTTCAGAAGTCTTGGGAGACATCTTCTTGGAGAGAGTGACTCCGTTCCTGAAAGGAACATTTCCCTTCTTGGAGTTCTCCATGCTATATCTCTTGACAATTTTGTCAATATAAGCAGATAGGGATAATCCTATTATCCGCTTCGATCTATCTCTATAGAGTCGAAGACCCAGTATATAGGAGGCTTCTCCAAGGTCTTTCATGGAGAATTGCTATGAAAGCCATACTTTTACCATAGTCAACATTCCTATGTCATTCCGAATGAGTAGAATGTCGTCTACAAATAGAACTAGGAATGTAACCTTATCCCCACTAGACTTCCTATAAACACAGGGCTCATCTGGATTCTGCTCAAAGTCAAACTTTTTTACGGTAGAGTCAAACCGAATGTTCCAACTCCTAGAAGCTTGCTTAAGTCCATATATGGATCTATTTAACTTACACACCATGTGTTCCTGACCTGCAGCTATGAAACCTTGCGGTTGTTGCATATAGATATCTTCAGTAAGATCTCCATTAAGGAACACAGTTTTGACATCCATTTGCCAAATCTCGTAGTCATGGTATGCTTCTATAGCTAACAGGATCCTAATGGATTTAAGCATGGCCACGGGCGAAAAAGTTTCCTCATAATCGATGCCCTATTTCTGAGTATACCCTTTCACCACAAGACAAGCTTTGTAGGTCTCAACCTTGCCATTGGGGCCCTTCTTCCTCTTATAGATCCATTTGCAACCAATTGCTTTTACCCCGGTGGGCGGATCTACTAGAATCCATACTCCATTGGTCACCATTGAGTCCATTTCAACTTTCATGGCATCCACCCACTTCAGGGAATCTATGTCCAACATAGCTTCCTCATAAGTTACGGGATCCTCCTCACTAGTCAAGGTTTCCACTAGGTAACTATCCTGATTATAGCCAAAATGGATTGGTGGCCTAGATACCGGGTAGATCTTCTCGGTTGGTCAATACCTGGAACTTGTGGGACCCCTCCCATTGGTCCTAAGCTATCATCATCAAGAACTATTTCCTGACAATGGGTGTCTAGGATATAATCATTCTCCAAGAACTGTGCATTTCGGCTGCAGAACACCTTTTGCTCACTTGGGTCATAGAATAGGTAACCCACATAGCCTTTTTGGTAGCCTACGAATAGGCAATGACTGGTCTTGGATTCCAACTTATCTGCACTCGTTCTTTTAACGTGCGTAGGACAACCCCAAATCTTCAAGTGTCTGACACGTGGTCTCTTTCCAGTCCAAAGTTCGTATGGAGTATTCGAAACCGATTTGGTTAGAATCCAATTCAGCATGCATACCACAGTCTCTAATGCGTATCCCCAAAAGGATGTGGGTAACTTTGAGTGTATGAGAAGTGATCGGACCATATCCAATAAGGTCCTATTCCTCCTCTCTGAAATACCGTTAAGTTGTGGTGTAGTAGGAGGAGCTAACTGTGATACTATCCCGTTGACCTTTAAGTAGTCCCTGAATTCGTCAAAGAGATACTCACCACCTCGATCCGATTGAAGGGCTTTAATTTCTCTCCCTAAATGTTTCTCAACCTCTTGTCTGAACTCTTTGAACTTTTCAAAGGATTCGGACTTGTGCCTCATTAGGTACATGTAACCATACCGAGAATAATCATTAGTAAATGTGATGAAATACACGTGCTGGTTACGAGTCATAATATTCAGGGGACCACATACATCAGTATGTATTAGGTCAAGCATGCATGTACATCTCTCAGGCTTACCGTTAAGTGGTTGTCTCGTGATCTTACCCTAGAGGAAAGGTTTACAAGTGGGAAGATCTTCTACAGTTAGAAAATCCAAATGACCATCATTTACTAGCCTTGTGATATGGTCAACATCGATATGGCCAAGTCGGTAATGCCACAGGCATGTGGGATTAACTGTATCACGGATTATTTTCTTGGGGATATCAGCCGATGTAGTTTTAGCTATATTAGTTTCTAGAGAAGGATGTAGAACATGGAGACCGTTCTCCAGTTCCCCATATGCGATGAATCTGTTGTTTCTTTTAATAATAATCTTATTACTAAAGAAGTCAGAATAACCATCCACACATAGTTTTGAGATAGAAATCAAATTTCTTCTTAAATTCTATACAAAAATACAATCTTTGAGTACAATAGATCCTTCTCTAAAAATTAATTCTACGATTTCTATAGCCATAGCTGCAACACTTGCAGAAGTCTCCAAGTAAAGCGTTACTTCTCCTTTACTCAGCCTTCTGCTTACTTTGAACCCCAGTAGTGAGTTACACGCATGAGTTGAAGCCCCAGAGTCAATACACCAGGATGCAGATTGGGCGAAATTTCAAAAAAATTCTTCTCCCCTCATTTGGTAATCACATTCCCTGTTTTAGAAAATCTACATTTTCAAGGATCAATCTTGAACCATAAACTGAACTAGATCTGAGACCAGAAGCAGGAAAGGGATATACCTGATAAGGAGAAAAAGTATCTCCCAATGGAGGTGTTCACGCCCAAGGAAGGAACCAAAGACTGCTCTCACTGAAGATGGCGCAGTGTAGGATGGAGCAGAATCAACAATGTTCTTCCAAAGAACCGGATCCTTTGCAAGAATCAGTTGTACGACATGTGTGTATGACTTCCAATCAGCCCTTTCACAAAGGACTAATATCAAGAACCGTTCTTGATCACTCCTACTATCATGGAGATGCACTGGCAATGGCGGCGGCAACAGGAAGGAGGCGGCAGGGAGAAATCAGCGCAATCTTACTAGAAGTTGTTTTCTCTCTTCTGTAATCTTTCTTTGTAGGTGAGAATGTTATGATGCAAGAGGCTGTCACCCCCTCCTTTTATAACCTTAAAAGGATCAACTCCTAATCCCATTAGGAGTTGCTGATCCAAATCATATTTGAATCTGAATTCCCTTCAAGTGATAAGGATAGACCTTTATCTTATCTGCAGATTAGATCAGCCATCTCCTAATCTTTTTAGAAGGTTTCCAAATCTAAATCTTATTTAGATCTAGACTCTCTGAGTGGATAGGGTTAAGACCCTACCCTATCTGCTAATCTAATCTCAGATTCGCCCCCTTATTTAACTTATCATATCTCAGCCTAGATCGATATGTGTTCACTTAGCCTTCCAAACTGTTGCCCAATTAGGCTTCCTTGTATGGCGTGGGACCCAAGCATTGATTTACACATCAGCCACCACGGTAGGGCTCAACATTTGTTACAAGGCCTAGCCGAATTCACTAAAAAGCCTAATGAACCCCTTAAGCCCATCACATGGACTTTATGTGCCCAACACTTACACTAAGTGGACCCTGAGCCAAGCCACCTTCTAACACACAGGGAGTGTGGGCAGATGCAAGATTAACCCATCAGGTATAACCCTTAATGGCCTTACACTTAATCTCTCAGCCCATAATGATCATGCACTACCCGAGAAGTGATGACCTCTCCCTCGATTGCAAGGAACAGTGCTGCGCTCTCTGCTCACATGGATCCCGAGATTTAAAACCTTTTGCAAACAATTTGAAACCATAATATATATATTTATATCCGTATATAAAATATATTTTGCAAAACAAATTTCAACAATTGAAATCAGCTGCCGGCAGTCTTGGTTTCTATTAGAGAGAGTGCATCCCCAATCATTACCTTTGTCTGACAAAGGGGCTGATTCTATCACTATGATCACCCACTCAGATGAATTCTCAAACTGTCCTAACATACACAGGTTTTGATCCCCGCTAAGGATCTCACTGATTGGCATATCAAAGACAACCCAATCTGACACTTAGTGCAGTATCATAATTGAGTCTAGGGGTCAGGTGTAACTTTCCAGTTTTTCCCACTAATCACCAAGGTCCAAGGCAATACTGGAAATCTGGTCCGGTTCATGGTTTCAAGTAAACCTACATTGCATGTACCTCGGGTCTCACCCTGGCAGCTGAGACAGGCCACCCCAACACTTGGCGGCACACTAGTGTTAGCCTTAGCAGGATAAATCTCTCCAGACTTATCCAACGGCTGTGCACGAGTCTCATTTTGTGTCTAGTTTAAGGATATTACACAGAAACACACCACAATAAAATGAATCAAATATGTACTTTATTCATTTACAATAAATGTCATAATGTACATCAATCTGATTGGAGCTAAGGTGAAACAAATGAGAATGAGACAAGAATAAGAGGATGAGGGAGAATGTGAATGAGAACAAGAATAAGGTAAAACAAACGGAGAGATGGGAATGGGAGGAGGTGTTCTCGCTACTCACGAAGCAAAGTAGATATGCTCCTTCGAAAACAAAAGCAATAGATTTTTTGAGAGAAAAAGTTATCTTATGTAAAACCGCCGGATGCCGCAATTGCAAAATCGTCAGTCACTACTGCAAAATTGCCGACCGCCGCTGCAAAATCGCTGATTGCCTCTGTCCTTATTGCTCCTTGTTGCTACTGATTACAAGAGGAAGGAAATCTGTCGCTGCTCCTTGTTGCTCACCATTGTAGATGAAGCCCTTTTGAGGAAGGAAATCCAAACGACAGTCACCGGTCGTCGTGATTCACCGTAGGTCTACGTTAGACGTGGATGCCACAAGTCGTTGGTCGACATCGGTCATGGCTACTATAGGTCGTCGGTCACACCGTTGGAGTATGAGAAGGAAGGCTAGAACTTGGAAGGGTTAGAATGAAAATTAACCTTCATTCTAACACTAACTTGTAAGGGGGAATCGGGGGACATGAATGGCATTTTTTTGTTTTTTTTTAAATCGAACAAACATGAAATTCGCTACCTGCAAACCGCTGCTCGGGTTGAATGGTTTAGCGGTTGGACTGCTTGGGTCAGCGGTTTTTCTGACTTTTCAATGATTATTTACTAAATAATGACTTATGGTATAACCTGACCCGGGGGCTGAACGGTTACTGGTTTTTCTAGTCTGACGGTTTTGAAAACCATGTTTAAGATAGAGTGGAACCAAGAGTTAGCGGCTCGAATAGATCCATACTATCCCAGGCTGGCCGAGATACCCTAATCAAAGCTATGGCTTCTTTCATTCCCTCCTACTCATCAATGGTGCATATGAAGCTTCCCAAATCCCTCTGTGAGAAGATAGATAGTCTGTTTGCAAACTTCTTCTAGGGGAAAAGAATGACAAAAAGAAAATTCACTGGGTGGCTTGGAGCAAATTATGTAAGTCCAAATAAGAAGGGGGGGCTTGGACTCAGAAATATTCAGAAAGATGGTGTTGTTCAATCAAGCTTTATTAGCCAAAAGCGCCTGGCGATTCATTCAAAGGATGAAGCTCCTTTGGTTAGGATCTTGAGATCAAAGTATTGTAATTCTCTAACCCTGTTGATGAAGGAAGATTTGGCCCGACCTCGTAGTTACGCAACACGTGGCAAAGGCAACAGCTCGACACAACAGCGCACCCAAGGCGCGAGCACCAAAGGGAGGAACCACCGGTCCGAACTCCCTACCAGCAGTTCGAACTCCCTACCAGCAGCCCAAACTCCCTACTAGGAGCCTGAACTCCCTACAAGGAGCCCAGACTCTCCCTTAGGCCCCGAGCTAAACACAAAGGGCAATAACCCAAACTGGCCTGCCCCATGACAGTTCGGGGCACACCTCTATCCGAACTCAAGACTTCACCTTACTCACCACTCCAGCACTTCACTTCCAGGATGCTGAACTAAACAGCCGTACCATGCCTGACACCAAGGAAGTTCGTATCCAGGGGCGGCGCACCTGACTGACTTGGGATCTGACGCTTGACAGCCGCACTTCAAACGGCCACCTTCCACGGCCACCTGCCACTGCCATCTCCAGTTACAGAGATGGCTTTGACAAGGAGCAGTGGCGGTTCTGTCCCAAAAGAGGGGATGACACCCGGATTGGCAGAGCGCAGAAGTAATCATACCCGACCTAATAGAAGCCTCGGAGTGAGTGCGCAAAGTGGTTATAAAAGGCTCCCTACTCCCCAAGAACAAGGCATGTGAACTTTGCGCCATCTGGTTTTATCTTGCCTTTGAGAGAATACTGACTTGAGCTTTGGAGCAATCTCACCGTGTTCCCCCCGGAGTTCCCCCATCTTCTCCATTTCAGGTTCCCTATAGCTCTGTTCAGAGGCAAGGCCGTTGACAGCTAGGACCGACCGGATTGTGCACCATCAATTGGTGCCATCTGTGGGAAAGCTTCTAAGAGCCTCCCTCTAAAACTCTCATAACCTCCTCTTCTTCCAAAAAACTCCAACACCCATGGCTTCTTCCAGCAATACCGGACGTGGCACAGAAACGAACACCACCGGGGAACAACTCCAAGTCCCCGTGGTGTGCATCGGATAGTTCACCATCCCCCTTCCGGTGGATGGGATCCCCAGCTTGAATGTGCCACAAGCAGTGGCACCCCTAAACCTTCCTGCCCTGAACATCCCTCTTCCACTCCCCATCAAAACAACTTTTGTTGAACCAACTGCTGTCCCCCTGGCGACCTGCCAGAACCAGTTCGAGACCTGATCCAATGCATGCGGGCAATGCAAGCCCAAATGCAACAGTTCCAGCAGCATCAACTCTAGCAACACCAAGTACTACACCATCTCTCTCAACATCACTATCAGTAGCAGTTCCTTGAACTACCCCTGAACCAGTCATTGCTTCCACCCCGGTGCCCTGCTCCGAAGCTAGTTAAGGCCTCCCCTCAGGGTGGATGCCCTCACCGAGGAGAAGCCTCCCAACTCAAGAACCCCCCTAATAGCCAAGCCTCATCCCCAGGCCGAAGGAAAAGGAAAATCACCCCCGCCTCGCAGCTCATAGGCGGGTCGGGAACCTCACCCGAAAAGTCAGCACCTCGGCGCTTTAAGCCTGAGTTCTCGCTCACGGAGAACCAGTTCAGCGCCCTAGCAATAGACTACCAACATTTCGGGCCCATCAAGATTGGCAACACAAAGGCCAACAACGCCAGTACTAGGCCCGCTCAACAATGAAGGCACCGACGAAGTCATCGAACTGCCACCCGTGTCCTGCCCAAGCTCAGAGGTAAGGAAGAGACGAGCTCGGACGAGGTAAAGCTGCTTCAATCCTCTCAGTTCCTTCCCCCCTCACATTATCACTTCTGGTAGTCCCCATGCCCAGAGACTTCAAGCTCTCACCATTGGACAAGTATGATGGGTCCTTTGATCCCGACCACGTCGATGCTTTCCAGTCCCAAATGCACCTTGCTAGGGCCAGTGAATCATGCATGTGCGTGGCCTTCACCACTACCTTCAGGGGGTGGCCCACACCTGGTACAGGAACCTAGCCCTCGGGTCAATAAGAAGTTGGGCCTAGTTCATGCAGGTCTTCACCGCACACTTTGTTACTAGCAAGTAGTGCCCTAGAACCAAGAAAAACATCTTTGGAGTAGTCCAGAGGGAAGGAGAATCCATCCTGGCTACATCAAGCGGTTCAATGAAGCATGCTTGCAAATACCGCGATTAGACCCCGCATTACAGCTCGTAGTGGCCAAGAGAGGAGTAACGCACAAGGAGTTCAAATGGCACATGGTAGCTAGCCAGCCCGCGACCGTGGCCGAATTCCTCAAGCTCGCAGACAAGTTCATGAGAACAGAGGAAGAAATCAACCAAAGAACTGAAGGCGGGGTCGAGAAAAGAAAAAGAGAAGGTGAGCCCTCCAACCCAGGCGATAGAAGAAACCAAGTTCGGGAGGCGAAGCCAAGCCATCCGTCCCAAGCTCCCTTAGCAGTTCGGATGGATTACATGCCGTTAAACACAAGGCGGACCGAGATCTTGATGAGAATCAAAGACGCCCCATACGCAAAGTGGCCACCTCGCCTAAAGAGTAATCCAAACGAGAGAAATAAAAATATGTACTATAGTTTTCATAGAGATCACGGTCATAGTACCGAACAGTGTAATAATCTCTGGGATGAGATAGAGGGACTCATCCATCGTGGATACTTGAGAAATTTTGTATAGCATAATGATAATAATAATAAGGTAGGTCGGCAAGGGGAGCATAGAAAGGATGCCCCCGAATCCAGCAGCAGACCGGCCGAAGCATTGCAGCGACAGCCTCTAGAAGAGAGGCCAGTTCGGGGTATCATCCATGTGATAGTGGGAGGTTCGGTGGTAGCAGGGTGTACTTCGGCAACAGCCCGGATGTCAATTCGCGAGGCAGCCCGAGAAGAACAGAACCCTCCAAAGAGGCCAAAGACAGAAGAATCGATCTTTTTTACGGAAGATAATGTGTGAGGTGTCCACTACCCCCACGATGATGCGCTTGTCATAAAACTAAGGATCAGTGACTTTGAAGTCAGGCGCATACTTGTGGATTTAGGTAGTTCGGCGGGCATCCTCTTCAAGTCGGCATTTGACCAACTACAGTTGTAGAGAAGCGAGTTGAAGCCCACAAATACTCCTCTAGTGGGCTTCAGCGGAGAGGAAGTCAGGCCCCTCGGGAAGATAATAGTACCTATGGAAGTCGACACATGGCCTTGCGCGATCAGTCTCCTCGTAGCAGACTTCATAAGGGAAGTCCATTACCCGAGCTGGGTAGCTAACCCGGTACTGGTGAAAAAGGCAAACAGCAAGTGGCGCATGTGTGTCAACTACACTGACTTGAACCGAGCTTGCCCAAAAGATTGCTTCCCCCTCCCTAGAATTGACTGCCGAGCTTGGATGCCTACTCAGGCTACAACCAAATCAGGATGGACCAGTTCGATGAGGAAAAAACCAGCTTCATAACCGAGTTCGGCCTGTACTGCTACAAGGTCATGCCCTTCGGACTGAAGAATGCTGGGGCGGCCTTCCAAAGACTTGTAAATAAGCTATTTCGGCCCTTAATTGGTGCAAAAATAGAATGTTATGTAGATGACATGGTCATCAAGGCGCAGTTCTCACAAGAATTAATACAAGACTTAGATTCTGTCTTCCAAATTCTGCGTCAATTGAGCATGAAACTGAACCCCAACAAATGTGTCTTCGGGGTCACCTCGGGTAAGTTCCTAGGGTACATTGTCAATCGACACGGTATTGAGGCCAACCCGAACTAGATATGAGACCACCCTGAAAAGTAAAAGAAGTTCAGAGGCTAAATGGCTGCATAGCCGCTCTGAGCCTCTTCATGTCCAAATCAGCAGACCGTTGTCTGCCTTTCTTTAAGGCAATCAAAGGCAAAGGGTTCAAATGGACCCGAGACTTCCAGCTCACGTTCGATGAGCTAAAGAACTACCTCGCTACTGTGCCAACCTTAGCCAGGCCCGAGGAGGGCGAGGTCTTAGAACTGTACCTCTCGGCAAGCGGCGAAGTGGTCAGTTTGATACTAATAAAAGAAGTAGATTGGGTCCAGTGGCCGGTCAATTATGTTAGTAAAATTCTATAGGGAGTAGAGACGAGATACCCGCAGATAGAAAAGTTAGCATATGCACTGGTAATTGCAGCTTGGAAACTCCACCCATATTTCCAGGCTCACACCGTCATTGTCTTGACTGACAAACCCCTGAGGCAAGTCTTACTCAAACCCAAGGTTTTCGGTCGATTGACGAAGTGGGCCATCGAGCTCAGCAAGTACGACCTCCAGTATAAGCCATGAACTGCCATTAAGGCCCAAGCCTTAGTAGATTTTATCGCCGAGTGCACGTTTAGCCTCGAAGCCTTTGGGCCGATTGATCCCGAGATCCCTAGTTCGGGTGAACCCAGAGCTCCCAAACCAATAGAGTCTGAACCCCGTGAAGAAGCAGCCAGTGTAGCATCTCTCCCGGTTAGGCCAAACGCGAACTGGGGTGAGGAGCCCTGGATCCTTCACGTAGATGGCTCCTCGAACCAGTAGGGCAGCGGGGTTGGAATAGTCCTACGCGGCCCAGGTGGCACGAATTTGGAATACTTACTACGCTTTAAGTTCACGGCATCCAACAACAAGGCGGAGTATGAGGCACTGATAGTCGGGTTGAACCTAGCGCAAAAGGTAAGAGCAAAGCACATAGTTATCTGTAGTGATTCTCAGCTTGTAGTCAACTAGGTTACGAGCAAATACGAAGCACGCGAGCTCTCTATGATCGCTTACTTGGAAAAAGTAAAGGAGGCTCTGCTCAACTTTCAGTCACACTTCATCAGGCAAATCCCGAGGTTAGAGAACACTGAGGCTGATGCCCTATCCCGGTTAGCCAGCGCGAGTCACAACACCATGAGAACCGTGTACATAGAGGACTTACCTCGGCCTAGCATTCTTGGTGGGGCAAAAGATGTCGCTCCCGTCCTTGAAGCAGAGCCAAGCTGGATCGACCCACTCGCGAGCTTCTTGCTAGATGGAACCCTCCCTGCGGACTGCAATGCAGCCATGAGGGTGCAGCGCCAGGTAGACAAATTCATCATAAATAGACGAACGGTTGTACCGACGGTCCTACACGCTCCCCTACTTGTGTTGCTTGTGACCTGCCGAAGCCGAGCTCGTACTCCGTGACACTCATGAAGGTCTATGCGGCGGACACTGGGGGCAGAGCCCTCACCCAAAAGGCACTTCAACAAGGATACTACTGGCCAATGATGAAGGCAGAAGTTTTTGAGCTCCTTAGAAAATGCTACAAGTGTCAGAAGCATGCCAATATCCACCACCAGCCTGCTGCCAACCTCAAGTACCTCATAGTCCATGGCCCTTTGCACAATGGGGCATCGACCTCCTGGGGCCATTCCCGCCAGCAACAGGTGGGAGAAAGTTCCTAGTGGTGGTAGTAGATTACTTTACAAAGTGGATAGAAGTTGAACCTCTGGCAACAGTTACAGCCTGAAACATACATAACTTCTTTTGGAAGAACATAGTATGTCGCTTCGGGCTACCTCGGGGATATCAAGTTCCAAGAATGGTGACAAAATATGGGAATTCATCAGAACTTCACATTGGTCGCACACCCGCGGGCAAACAGTCAGACAAAAGTAATGAACAGAGCCATCCTCCGCGGACTAAAAGCACGACTAGACCGAGTAAAGGGTTATGAGCGGACGAGTTACCTAGTGTTTTATGGGCTGACCGAACTACGAGAAAAACCACCACGGGAGAGACTCCCTTTAACCTCACCTACGACACTGAAGTGGTAATCCCAGTGGAAATCGAAATACCTACACTGTGACTAGAAGCATATGACGATCAGACAAACGGAGATGAGTTACGCACTAATCTCGACCTACTGGATGAGGTAAGAGACCTCGCGCACATCCGGATAGCGGCCTACCAGCAAAAAGTAGCTCGGTACTACAATGCCAGAGTAAAGAAGTGGAGCTTCCGCGTCGGCGACCTGGTTCTCCGTAAGATCATGGTGCCCGAACCCGGCGTGGGCAAACTTGGACCAAATTGGGAAGGGTCCTATAGAGTAAGGAGAGTGCTCGAGGGGGCATACGAGCTCAAAACTTTAGAGGGCAAACAAGTACCCTGAGCGTGGAACATCGTCAACTTAAGGCAATACTACCTATAGACCGCCAAGAGAAGTGGACAAAATCGCTATTAGAGTCCAAGGGCTAGGATGCCGAGCTAACGAAGGAACCTCGGCATAGGCAAGCAAAGAAAAGTGTCAGCCAAAGGCTCAAATGAAGCGGAGACTTGAAGTATTAAACATCAAATCAGGTCATGCAAGTGCAGTAACCCGGGCAAGAAACAAATCGGGCATATGATCAGTTCGGCAAATACGGTCAATTTGGGAGAGATCAACCAACACTTAACCAAAAGAAAAGTGATTCCATTTCAATATAAGGGAGTTTACATTTCAAAAAAAAAATTACATTTCACAGGCCAGGAGCTACTTCTTCATTATCAGAAGCCACTTCAACAATACCCGAAGGTCCTACCTTGCCTTCAGAATCTGGCTCATTATCAACAGATCGGGAAGTCACCTTGGCTGCACGGAAAGCCTCTTCGGTAGCTCGCGCCTGCCTTGAGCTCCTCTCCACTTGGGCCTCCAAGGCATGGATAGAAGAGTTCACTTACCAAAAGGAAAGAACAAGTGAGTAAGAGAACGACAGCAAGAGGGACAAAAGCAAAGAAGCCTGACAAGAAATCTGACTCACCACCATAGCATGAGTGGTAGCACGACAGGCGACCTGGTTCAAAGGAAGATCGGTCCACGCCGCGACCTTCTCGGGGAAGGTGGCCTCCCTACTCTTTTGAAGAGCGTAGTTCAACGACAACACACTCTTGAATTCCCCTTGGGCTCCCGAGCCTGAGGGTCCAGCTCGCGTATAAGCGGACCTAGAGTAAGCGGGAGCACTAGAGTAGGCGAGAGCCCCCATTTGAGTAGTCTCGGCATAAGGGGCCCCTGCCGCTTCTTGCATTGGAGGATCCACCTCAGGCTCCCTGGGCGGATCCTCTGATGGTTAGTCTAGTACCTGAGGCTCCGCATCTGGGGGCAGCTTGGCACGAGTTTGCTTGGCGACTCGCTTCCTCCTCTTCATGCCTTGAAACAGGTGCCCACCACGAGTTCTTTCTGAGTTCATCACACCTGCAAAAAAGAGTTCGGCATCAGAAAAAAATGAAAGAACAAAGCAAAACAAGAAACCTCTGAGCAAGGAACCTACCCGAACTCAGGCTGGCCGCAATGAGCTTGGCCTCCATCAAATACTGATGGCATTTTAGCCCTAGCTGTCCCATTGTCGAAGGCCCTTCATCGTCTCTTTATCAAGCAGAACACCGGAGTCAGGGGCGGCCATCCCCCACCCGGTCTGAGACGGCCACTCTAATACACTTCGCACCCCAAAGTAGTCCCGCTTCCATGCCGGGACCTTTTTGGGAAGTTCATGTAAGAGCTTAAAACCCAGGCGAAGAGACAGGTAATATGCCCACCTATGCCCGGGAAGGGGACCCGCTTGTATCTTAAGCATTAAAATAGAAGAAAATATCTCCAAGTCTAAAGGAAAGCCCTGTTTGCAAAATAGGGAGATTGTCTCCACTAAGTTACAAATGGAGTTCGGGTGAAGCTGGCCGACAGTAACGCCGAAGTGATTCATGACCTCGACGAGAAGGGGGTGGAAAGGCAGTCGCAGCCCCGCAGCGAGCTGCTCCTGGAGTATCACAATTCCCAGGGAAAGCTACCTGAATGTATGAAGTAGGCGTACTCCCCAGGAAAGTTGTAATAGGTAATAAGGGATTGGAGCCCCTCAGGCGTCATGGTCGAGGAACCAAACCTGTCTAACATCTGACCTCGATGAGAGGTAGACGCCAAACTGCCCGAGGCGGCTCGGCCTACGGGCTCAAACTCTTCCTCAAGTTCTACCTCAGGTTCACTAAGGCCATCAGGGGATGCAACTCGATTCGTAGAACCTGCATCAGACTCACTTGAAGAACAGTCTGAGCTATTTGAGCTAGACATCAAGGAAAAAAGGTGGATTCCAGTCACCGGCGCACGTCTTTCTGAAATTGACAAAATGCCGGTGGACGTCTTTCTAAAACTGACAGAACGACGGTTCATGTCTTTCTGAGACTGACAGAACACCAGCACACGTCTCCTCACATTACAAACGGCAGCGGCGCGTTTTTTCAAATTCGAAAAGACCCGCTGTCACGTCTCCTAGTGGCGCGCTTTTTTGAAATTTGAAATAAGCACGCGCTGCCACATCTATCAGTATTTGTAGGCAGGTCGGCACATCTCCTGCCTTTTGGGCGCTCGAGAAACCCAAAGAACCCTGACAACGCACCTCGCACTATCGAAATTCGATGTACGGGACAAATCCACCTGCCACCTCATGAACTCCCCATGCCAGGTCAAGACCCTTAGCACGAGGAGTGGAGGGCAATTGATGAAGGAAGATTTGGCCCGACCTCGTAATTATGCAACACGTGGCAAAGGCAACAATTCGGCACAACAGCGCACCAAAGGCGCGAGCACCAAAAGGAGGAACCAGCGGTCTGAACTCCCTACCAGTGGTTTGAACTCCCTGCCAGCAGTTCGAACTCCCTACTAGGAGCCCGAACTCCCTACAAGGAGCTCGAACTCTTCCTTAGGCCCCGAGCCAAACACAAAGGGCAATAACCTGAACTGGCCTACCCCATGATAGTTCGGGGCACACCTCTATCCGAACTCAAGACTTCACCTCGCTCACCACTCCAGCACTTCGCCTCCAGGACGCCGAACTAAACAATCATACCATGCCTGACACCGAGGAAGTTTGTATCTAGGGGCGGCACACCTGACTGACTTGGGATCTGACACTTGACAGCCACACTTCAAACGGCCACCTGCCACCGCCATCTCTAGTTATAGAGACGGCTCCAACAAGGAGCAGTGGCGGTTCTGTCCCAGCAGAGGGGATGACACCCAAACTGGTAGAGCACAAAAGTAATCATACCCGACCTGACAGAAGCCTCGGAGTGAGTGCGCGAAGTGATTATAAAAGGCTCCCTACCCCCCAAGAACAAGGTATGTGAACTTTGCGCCATCTGGTTTTATCTTTCCTTTGAGAGAATACTAATTTGATCTTCAGAGCAATCTCACCGGATTCCCTACGGAGTTCCCCCATCTTCTTCGTTTCAGGTTCCCTGTAGCTCCGTTCAGAGGCAAGGCCGTTGATAACTAAGACCGACCAGATTGCGCACAATCACCTGTCTAATGCTAAACACAGATTTTCTTGGAGCTGAAAAGAATCCTCCATGGTTTTGACTTTTGAGGCTCCTTCAAGAAGGATTGCTACGGAGCCTATGTGATTTTGGCTTAATTATCAGGGCGGTTTTCGGGAAGCTGTTAGTAAATTAGAGCGCGCCATAAGACTGGCTTTTGGAAAGATTGTCCTTGTCAAGTCCGTGCTTTGAGAGTATTTCAATCATGTCTGATGCCAAGGAGATAATCGAGCTTCTCTAGTGGAGAATGCAAATAGATTCCCTTATGATCAGGCCCTCTTTCAAGACATCCACTCCTTGAGGACGTTGGAGCAGAAATTACAACACCTTGGCTCATTCTGTGCCCAACAACTAGGGGTCCTCAAAATGTAATTTCTTCTCCAATAACCCAAACCACCCTTGGATAGGGTCTTTCCTCAGCTGTACTTACCAGGCGATCTTCCCGCCTTAATTTTATATTGCTGAATGCTGGTGGTATTCTGGCCTTAAGTGGCTCTGTTTTAATAAAATCCATTCTAGGTCCCTACTCCCTACGCAAAAAGGAAAAAAAAAATCCCAAATACCCAATTCAAAGGAACTAGTTTTGTCTTGTTGTGGGGTCATATCCCAATCTAATACATGGCCTATCATCTAGTTATCAGATCGAAGAGATGATCATAAGCACTATTGGATGGGCCATATCCCTACTACTCAGCCCATTTCATAGCCCTAACTCTTCCTTATTGTATTGACCTCTCTCTAGTGATTGTTGGTTCATCTTTTATTTTTGGCCATCCAAATCTTACCTAGACAGTAGAAAATCCCTTGGGTCACGGCACATCACACTCAAGTGATGGATGATGATCCACGAGTGCAAACCAATAGATGGATGATGCTTCAACATCCCTTTGGCTTTGGAGCATTTGCGGTGGGCCATCCTTTTACCACATCCTTTATACCTCCATCACCATCATGAATCCGTTCATAAAAAGTCAAAGTTCAGAGATACATTAGTTTGAAGGCTGTCGGGTCACATTGGATTTTTTTTTTTTTAATTTTTACACGTAAAGCCTACGACAAAAAAAATTAAAAAAAAATGAAAAGGAACCTAAGGAAGGCTTTCACATAGATTTTTGGTTAGTTAGTCATACTGATGATAAAGTAAAAGAAAATAATCCAAGACCAATTTGTCATGCTTAAAAAGTGTATTTTGACCAGCCAAAAGCTTCTCTTCTCCCATTACTTAGGTATATAATAAGTATATATTCATCAATCTGTTATTTATGTGTATACGTAGTAGTATAGCATATCGTCTATATCTTTTCTTGATTACCAATTAATTAGTATATATATCAGTCTTAGTTATCTTTTCTTGACTATACCAAAAAAATATATCTACTCTGTTAAAACTAATAAAAAGTGAGCATTATCAGATTTGGATGAGTCAGGAAAGGAGATCTGAAAATAACCCTTAATAATTTTTTAAGATCATGTTTGAGGAGAAGGCAATAAGATGGTAGTGTTTCTTTCATTTTTTCCAAAAACTATGAGCATTATGCTTCTCTAAATAATGCTTTATGCTTCTAGCTGAAACTTTTCGCCCTACACTCACTATCATGGTGTTTGGTATTGTGGTGAGTGTTTTAATTGTATTTGATTTAGAGCATTGAAAATCAGAAAAAAAAAAAAATCAGTTTGAAGAGAAGGAGATATGAAGATAACCCTTAATAATTTTTTAAGAGCATGTTTGAGGAGAAGGCAATAAGATGGCAGTGTTTCTTTCATTTTCCCAAAAAAATATGGGAAATATGATTCTCTAAGAGATGCTTTATTTTTCTAGCTGAAACTTTTCGCCCTACACTCACTATCATGGTGTTTGGTATTATGGCCAGTGTTTTGATTATGTTTGTACTTGATTTAAAGTATAGAAAATCAGAATAAAATCAGTTTGAGGAGATATGAAAATAATATTCCTTAATAACTTTTAGGAACATGTTTGAGGAGAAGGCAATAAGGTGGTAGTGTTTTTACATTTTCCAAAACAAAAATGAATAATATAGGCTTCTCTAAGAAATGCTTTATGCTTCTAGCTGAAACTTTTCACCCTTCACTCACTATCATGGTGTTTGGTATTGTGGCAAGTGTTTTGATTGTGTTTATACTTAGGGCTGCGTTTGTTTGCAATGCAAATGCAAATATGTATACTATATATTTACCCATTTTTCGGTTCATGAATGCAAATACAATTCACATTTTAAACCGTTTTTGCATTCATCATGTTTGTTTGAAATCGGTGCAAAGGTGTGGGCCTATCATTAAATGCTCAAACTATCTTATGCTCCAATGCCTCAACTTTGGTCAAAAAGTTAATTATCAAATTAATAAACACAAAATTGTATCCAAAAAAATAGGTACAGTAATGCTCTCTTTTTAGAGTATAAAAGTGTCAGAAAATGTATTTTTGTTTTGATAATTATTACTTTTTTACGTTTCAAACAAATGCTCGCAAACGCAAACCGGAGTACATAAAAACCCCGGTTTGACGTTTGTATTGCAAACAAACGGAGCCTAGAGGATTGAAAATCAGGAAAAAAATCAGTTAAAGGAGGAGATATGAAAATAACCCTTGATAATTTTTTAAGAACATATTTGAGAAGGCAATAATAAGATGGCAGTGTTTCTTCCATTTACCCCAAAAGTATGAATAATATATGCTTCCTTAGACAATGCTTTATGCTTTTAGCTGAAACATTTTGCGCTACACTTACTATCATGGTGTTTGGTACTGTGGCTAGTGTTTTGATTGTGTTTGTACTTGATTTAGCACATTGAAAATGAAGAAAAAAAACAGTTTATGGAGAAGAAAAATATGAAAATAATTCTTAGGGGGCATTCTTTTTTTTTTTGGATTTTGAGAGAGGGGAAAGTTGGTCAATGATATTTTGGTTCCCATTCACCAAGAATCCCATTCTCTTTTTTTTTCAGATTTATGTGGGGACTAGGGAAATTTTATTTTCAGGGTACCACTTACTCGTGTAATTGATACCCATCTCTTAGGTGGCTAAATAACTTTCCCACCTAGGGAGAAAGTTGCCAGCACTTCAATGGGACAAAAATACCCCCTTTTAATAATTGATTTTTATGACTAAAATGATCATTGCCTTATTTACATGGGAAATGAAAGAACATCGGTAAATGCACTTGCCTGGTAAATCTTTCCTAGGAAACACTTACCGGGATAAATAATTTACCAAAAAATGAACGTGCCTTAATGTATAATTTTTAAGAACATGTTTGAGTAGAAGGCAATAAGATGGCAGTGTTTCTTTCATTTTCCCCCAAAATAAGAACAATATATGCTTCTTTAAACAATGCATGCTTTATGCTTCTAGCTGAAACTTCTCACCCTACACTCACTGTCATTGTGTTTGGTACTGTAAGGAGTTAGGTTGTGTTTGTACTTGATTTAAAACATTTAAAATCAAGAAAAAAAGCACTATTAGTCACCACATCAGATAGAGAAAGTGGAAACGCCCCTGGCTGAGAAATGGCTCTGCATCGTTTGCACAATTAATGTCACAATACCAAACGCCACCTACATGATCTTTCATAGGTCCAACATTGTCTAAAGAGCAATTATCAATAGGTAATGGATGATATAGCGTTTCTTACTGGTATCTCTTAATTTGTATGTTGGTCTATGGAGGACGGCTTTACAAAATTTATACAAAAATGGCGAGAAGGAATTATCATTCACAGATCCTGGAAAGATAGGGTTTTATATAGGGAAAAGAGTCCAGTTATGAAAGGTTCATCCTTACACCTAAAAGGCATTATTTGTTTGACAACTTCAATCACTAACGAATGTAAACAGCTGAAATGGCTGAACTGCATGACTAATTGCCTTGTCTTTCAATGGAATAGAGAGAGGTAATTGAGCTCATTGAAAGTAGGGGTTTCATTAATGGATCTGGTTTGGGTTTGATCCATTCGAATTAAAATTAATTTGAATAGATTGAACGGACCAGTAAGACATATTGAATTAGACCTGTACAGACTTGGCTTAATAGTCCAAAATAATTATTGGATTTGATTGAACCTGTTCCATTTATAACCGATTTCTATTAAACTTATAGGTCAGATTGAACCAATATATATCTGGTCCGTTAACACCTAAGATATGAGTGTCAATGGACCAGATTGGGTTGGATCCAATCTAAATTAAAACCAACCAATTTGAACGGTTTGGACGGTCCAGACATTAGATTGGACCATTCCAGAATGGTTGAATGGTCCAAAATTAAGTATTCCATGGATTGGATTGGACCTGATCCATTTGTAATGGACTCATACTGGACAGGATTGGATTAATTGGACCAATATCCGGTCCATTGACCAGCCCTACTTGGATTGTGAAGTTGTGTATGATTAGGATACCATTGGATATTTATTTTATCATTTAATTTACTTATTTCTCCACCAAAAGACAAAGAAAAAAGTTATTCAGTTCAGCCATTTCAGTTTCAGCCGTTACAAAACGGCCCTAGTCCTCTCAAAGTGTTCCTCTCTCTCTCTCTGTAAAGATGGATGGTTGTTATATTAAGCATATAATGCGTGGACCAGGAAGCTGATTGTTAACCTTTTAGGGTTTTATTCCTGTAAGTCATGAATATGGGTTCGTATGAATATGATTTCAACAACCCACACTGAAAATGGAGGTTCCACTCACGCAACCTATTTATCAAAAAGTTGTGATGAAGCGACTAAAATCCTCATCAGATGCCATCATACAATTTGCGTAGCCAATAAAAGCCAAGTTGCCACGCAGGATTCTTTGACCGTTAATGATTTTAATAATCCGCCGTCTAATCTGGAAATAAATTTTTTCATACACGGAAACAAATCATTTCTTTGTATTTTTATATTTATTTCCCTTTACCTTCCTCACTCACATACGTGGGTATATATAGACATGGAGATCTTGAATTATGTGTGAGGGTTGTATGTAATTAGAAGCTTTTGAGTTCTCTCATCTCAGAGATATTGAATTGTACATTTTCATCAAGATGACGATGAGTTCTGTCACTGGGGTTCTTCTTCTTTCTGTGTTATTTGTTTTGGAACCTGTTTCTGGTTCTAGACATGGACTATGGTGGCATTCTACCGGCCAGGATTTATTGGCTAGCCAGGATCTCGTGACCGACTTGCCCGGCCAACCTGCCGATGTAGGGTTCCGGCACTACGCTGGGTATGTAACTGTTAACGAGAAGAATGGGAGGGCCCTCTTTTACTGGTTCTACGAGGCCTCGGTTCGTCCTGATGAGAAGCCATTAGTGCTGTGGCTTAATGGAGGTAAGTAAGCCTATTAGCTCTGCAGCCCAGACTCGAATAATGAACTCTACCCACATCTTTACCACTTACATTGGCTAGTCAAACAACTTGATTAAATGTCTCCACTCGTTAGAGGAATTTTCTCTGCAAGTTGGGACTTGGGAGATCGATCGATGCTGATCAAATAGATTTCACTCTGATAAGTAAAGAGACCGTAGTCACGTCTAACTCTATGAGCTGCAGGTTCTGAAGCCTAGTAGTACAGTTTGTATAGGCAAATTTCGACAAACGTCATGAGTCTTGACCAACTTTTGGTAGGCGAGTTTCAACTTTCAGGTTTTGGTTGTATATACTATATATATATATAGCATAAACAGTACTACAGTCAGCATCACATTGAATGGGTAGTTTAATCATTCAAAACATAGAAAGAAAAAGGGTAAAGGACACCTCTGTAGCATAGAAAGGACATCAATAAAACTTAAAGAAGCCTCAGCATGGAAAAAGGGTATATTGATTGTCTGCAAATGGTAGGCTGAGGGAGAATATATCACTTATTTCCTGTTGGCCAGTCCATGGACAACCCCCTGTATCAAGCATATGAACTTTTGATATTTAATTAATAGAAGTTGATAGAAGAAAATAATATATATTACAACTTCATTTCTTTTCTTTCTGGTGGATAATACACCCTTTTTCATTTACAACTCCTGGTCAAGTTGTTTCATGGGATTACTGCATCATCTTGAGCTGAAACTGTTGCTCTTCTGTTAGGTGACATGCATTCATTTAACTTGTTTCATGTTTCAGGTCCAGGGTGTTCTTCTGTGGGATACGGAGCAACCCAAGAAATTGGTCCTTTCATTGTGGATACAGATGGACGTGGGATTAAACTCAATCCTTATTCATGGAACAAAGGTTCTGAAATCTACATAAACATGTACAGAGATAGCAGATGCATATATAATAAATTAATAACATATATTATATATTTCCCACATTTGTTCATCCTTCCACTACGCATGATGCATGCACACTCATCATGCATACATAAGATTGACATGTCTAATTAATACTGAAATGGGTCCATAATGCAGAAGCAAATATGTTATTCTTGGAATCTCCTGTTGGAGTTGGCTTTTCATACTCAAACACAACTACTGATTATAAAATCCTGGGGGATGACTTTACAGGTGAGTACAGAGCTGCCTGCACATGTATGTGACATACATTTTTATGGGTTCCCAGAAACAGTTCCCATCATCCATTACATATATACATGCTTGTAATTAAATTTGTGTACACATCGATCTGTTGTACATATAGAATTGTAGCAGTCTTATTCAGCCACTTTTGATCAATATGATTATGAATCTTATTTTTCTGAATCTTGATGCTTTGCCTTTTATATGGACCCACCATTATCAGCAAAAGATACTTATGCTTTCCTGCACGAGTGGTTCTTAAAATTTCCATCATATAGAAGAAGAAGCTTTTATATTGCTGGGGAGAGCTATGCAGGTAATTTCCACCTTCATTTCCTAGTTCACTACTGAATCCATTTTATTTGAACCATATGTCCTTAGTCATAATTACCTATATACAGTTTCTTGGTATGGCTTGAATGAACAGGAAAATATGTCCCAGAGTTGGCCGAGCTCATTTATGATATGAACAAGGATCCTCATCTGTATATTGATCTCAAGGGTTTCTTGGTACGGCTTTACTTCACAACCAGAAACAAAACAATGAAATATCAAGAGCTAATAATATATTTTGCTGCCTTTTGATTAAATCATGAAACTTATATATATATATATATATATATATTCAGATGGGCATACCCTTCTGTAATTTTATACTACTTCCGTTTTCCTAACAACGATTTCACTTAAAATTATCAGTTTATCCTTCATTTCTTCTCTGTTATCATAGAGTTTGGTGGCTATGGTTTTTCATATATACTAATTAATTAATCATGACCAAATCACAGTTGGGTAATCCTGAAACATCTGATGCTGATGACTGGCGAGGATTAGTGGATTACGCTTGGAGCCATGCTGTGGTATCTGATGAAACCCACAAAATAATCAAAGAGACCTGCGACTTTGACAGCAACAATACTTGGAGCAATGATAATTGCTCCCAGGCTGTTGATGAAGTACTCAAGCAGTACAGGGAGATTGATATTTATAGCCTCTATACCTCTGTGTGCAAAAATATTTCGACAGGTTCAGATGATAATTCAGTGCAAGTCATGTTCAAACCCATATCTAAGATGGTTAGTAGAATTTTTTTTTATTAATTTGAATTTTCTTATCCTTGGCCCATACAGAATACTTTTAGCATTATTTTATACTAAAGCAATGTTAGTTACATCTGCAATCTGCTCATCAATTGCTGTCTGTTGGAGTCATGGAGAGCAGCAGATTGTAGATTCATCGCTTTACACCTCATGCTACCAATTTTTCAGACCTGTTGTGTAAAAGTGATGCCCAAGACCTTAACTCACATAATCGACAGAGGCTGGGTTTTCTCATAAAATGTGGTTAGACTGTTGGGTATTTCTAAAATTTTAACACTATGATAATGAACTTGTTTTTAACAGATGCCAAGGATCATGGGTGGTTACGACCCATGCCTTGACAAATATGCAGAAACTTTCTACAACAGACCCGATGTTCAGAAGGCTCTCCATGTCAGTGATGGTCATATCCTCAAGAACTGGAGCATCTGCAAGTTATTCTCTCTCTCTCTCTCTCTCTCTCTCTCTCTCTCTCTCTCTCTCATTTCTTGTTTGCGATTACTTCATGCATGTATCATGGAAAGTAGAGAGGCATTGACCTTTACAGTGACCCTAGAAATGTAGGATTCTCAGGAAGTTAAGTACTGAAACTGTTTATGGGTGCTGGTGCAGCAATGATATATTCATTGGATGGTCAGACTCGAAGCCTTCTGTTCTGCCTATATACAAGAAGCTCATTGGAGCAGGACTTAGAATATGGGTCTACAGGTACATTCTTCTTTTACAACAATAAATAATCAGCTAGCTAGCTAGCGTCGTTTCAGGACTTACTTCTTCCCTCATCATCCTTGTTTTGGCACAGTGGAGACACGGACGGAAGAGTTCCTGTATTGTCCACAAGATACAGTTTGATATCTTTGGGACTACCCATCACTAGGGCATGGAGACCTTGGTACCACGAGAAGGAGGTAATCTCATGTGATGATGATGACAATTTGCACTAAAGAAGCTAACTAGTCATGTGTCTCAATATCAATTAATTTATTTCTATGGGTAGACCCCAAATTAAAAGATACCCAGTTGGTTTGGATGCATGGTTAATTATCACACCATTCATTCAGGTCAGTTTGTGTCGATGAGGATCATATATAGTTTTGGTTGGACCGGTTCACTAACCGGTTCAAGGACTATCAATCATCTCTTATAGGTAGGTCCAGTCCAAGGTACAATTGGGTAAAAAATTTGTTTTGGGCACAAAGTAGAATGCAGTGCCCAGCAGGAAATTAATGTCTTAAGTTGAACTAGTCCAACCAAACATGATTTTAACTCGATAAAACCAAAATGTCAATGTGGTGCTTAGGTAGATACCTTTGGAGTTTGGACTGCTCTGCAAATACCAAACACCACCTTGTATATAACCATAGAAATAAAAAGGATTAATTAGCTAAATATATATGAAACTATACGTGGGAGTGGGACTAAACATTTTGCTCCACACCAGCCATAAATAAAGTGAGTAATCACTTAATCTCTCATGACTTGCATGTATATGTATGGCTAGTGTGGAGCATTGATGGCACTAGTAAGACAGAATTCATGAGCTAATCCTTTCTCTCATTACTATTATACTATATGGGAATGGGAAGGATTCCTGATATAATAATATATTATATAGTTTCAACTTTATAATGCATGTGAGCAGGTCAGTGGTTGGTTCCAAGAATACAAGGGACTTACATTTGCAACATTTAGAGGGGCTGGTCACGCCGTGCCGGTTTTCAAACCCAGCAATTCCTTGTCCTTTTTTGCGTCTTTTCTCGCCGGAGGTTCTCCACCGTCTGAACCATAAACTGCACAACAAGTTGACAATAACTAGCCAGCTGGCCGGAGAACGTCTTCTTTCATTTTTGCTCTGAACTGATGATCCATCTTAGGATTTTGATTGTTAGATAATAAATGTAAACATGCTTAATTAGGAAATAATTTATAATAAGGAAAAAATGCTTTTGTACGGCTGGTTTATAGTTTAATTTGCTGAGTTATCTAATTATATTTTAGTTTTATAGTTCAGTCCACCCCTACATTGGAGCTAAGATGTCGTATCGATGCTAGTAGCTACCTACTACGACTTTTTTACCAAGGCCAAATTCTATTCAAATGAGAGTAATAAATTTCACGTACAGGAAATATTCTTTCTTTTTTAACTTTTGATTTTTAACACAAAACACTTTTAGAGTTTAGAAAGCGCTTAATAAAACCAAAGAATAATGAGATAGGCAGATAGGTGGGTTGTGTGTACGCTGCAACGCTATTAGTACAAACCATAATTTATGCTTCCAAAGCCAACGAATTGGGACACCTCGCCCCGCCCCGGTCCCAGACACAATTAAAGAGAAGTCAGGGCATATATTGAGTGATTCTTGGGTGACGATAGACAGCAGAAAAGTGGTCTCAATGAATTCACGCGAGGGGCCCTACTACCCCTACGCCCTAGTACTTAATAAAATGATAAAGAAGGATCGAGTGTGCTTCTTCTGCTCTCAGATGAGATGAGAGCGACAAGATGGGCCCAGCTGGGATTCCAGAACCACTTCAAATATGAGTGGTGTACTAATGTTTGACAACCCTATGCTAGCTCTTAGATTCCAGAACCACTCGACAATATTCGATTTAAAGTATTTTCTAACTAAAATGGCAAGTGAATCGTTCACCTTTAATTTAATTAACGGGCCATGTTGAATTGATTGGAAAATCAACTCAAAAAGGCTATTTGGTAATTAGGTATAATAATAACTCATGGGTAATATGGCTTTTTGCTCTCTTATTTCTAGGTCATAATTTCTTTGCATTTTTTTTCTTCTCTGACTTTTTGCTTTCTTTTTTCTTCAAATTTTTGCTTAATTTTCTCCTTTGAATTCTCTGGCCCAAAGTCATGTATATATAATATGAATCAAGCTTAGACAGCAAATGAGTGTTATTGAGCCATTTGGAGAGGAACAATCCACTCTAAAAAACACTCAGAACATGTTTTTAACAACATTGAAAGCTACTAAAAGAAAAATTAGCTGTTGACCTTTTATACAGTTGATTTTTTTTTTTTGTGAAGTAATCAACTATCACAACCATGTAGTCAATTGCTTCATCTTGTTAAAAGTAGGTAGTAGAATAATAGGACCAAGTAGTCAACAACTACTTATAGGAGGGGATCTTTCTTCTTTGGTAGTTGACTACTACCTCTTTCTTACTTGATTACTGTCTATTGGATAACTGGTTACTAGTTAAAACTAGTGTGACACCAGGCTTGACTATCATAGGTGGGTTGTTGACTACTAAGTGACACCAGTCTCAATTGTCATAGATAATTGACTATTGAGTATGTCATAACCTTAAAACATTAAGTAGGTGACTTCTATGGTTTTGGAGTCAATTTCTTATGTTTAAATACTTAGATTTTTCGTAGTTAAGTTTAGTATTGAGTCCAAAAAGAGCTTAAGAAAATTTTCTAGCTTAACAATTGGTCTCTATAATTGTGGTAAAACCGAAATAGGTTTAGGTTTAGCCCATATACGTAGTACATCTTGTCATTTGACTTACATCAAGTCCTAATAAAATCTAAATACATTGTAGACTCTAGATCTTAATTTTTTGTCAATAAGAGTCAATTTGCATTTATTGGATAGTCCTTTTGAGGGAATCATTTGATATAGCTGCACATTTGTATAGCAAAGCATTAGTATTGTTAATAAGTTTGTTATCATCAAAAACATATTTGTACTAAACATATTTGTATTTGTAGTCCTTCCAAACTGAGCCTTAGGTTGTGTTTGGTTGTAGTGCAATTTTATTTGCACTAGTAAAAATGCTTGGGATTGCAAATGAAAATAATGCAAATTCTGGTTTAATTTTGTTTTAGGTTTCACTTTATCTGTTTTAGGTCTTATTTTACTTCATTTGTACTACAATTAAAAAAATAAAATAAATTTTAAAATAAAAATAAATCATAATTTGCATTAAAATCATTTGCACCATCATAGCTTTGCATCAGTGCAAATAAATTTGCTTTGCAACCAAACATAACCTTAGGAAATTGACCATTTGATGTCCATAGATCCATTATGGGCGTTGTGGGTATTGCAAAATGGCGAAGGTGCCTACTAGCTTGTTTTGTTGGTAAGGTCTCTTGCTAGTTGTAGCAAGGACTTTGGGTTGAATCCCACCTTTACCCCTGTTTGGGGGGTCTTGGGGGGGGGGTGGGGGGTGTGTTAGAAAGGTAATGGTGAGTTAACGAGGAGAAATGGAAGTCTTAAGGATGATTGTCTACTTAAGTTATTTTGTTTAATTTTAAAAATTAAAATACACAAAATAGAGAACATGCGGGGGAGAAAGGAGAGGCATGCTGACATGGCATGCCTTATTTTAGTGAGGTGCTCTGAAATCCTCTCTTGGCCTGCTCTAAAATGCATGTCAATTCAGACTCTACTCTCAAATTCAGACTCCAAGATTTATAGCCAAATCATCTATGGAGAAATTTCATAGTAGAATGGGTGTTTTTCTTTTTTATATTTTTTATTTTAGTTGTATTGGATTGGATCTAATCTGATCCGGTATTTATATTAAAATGGAAATTGGATTTTTATTTTGTTATATTTGGGTCAGATTGGATCTGGATTGTTCATATAGATCGGACCGGCCGATTGGGTCAAAATTTTGACAGCCCTGTCTCTTGAAAATCAAATTCCAATCCAATGTGATGTACACACTATGGCGTCTTCCTTTTCCTCCTCCCAAGGATGCCTTATTGCTTAAATTGAAAATTTCCAGAAAGGTGTAACCATCTCACCTTGTGTTATTTTAGCACAAGGTTGTTCATATTAGGTTCTATTTGTTTGTAGTAAATTCTAGTTGATTTTTTTTCTTCGACTTTCGCTTTATTTTTTTGAGGTTTTGTTTTACTTTATTTATACAACAAACAAACAAGATAAGATAAGAGTTAAAACAAGGAGAAATTAGAATTTTCTCTCAAATCATGTGCATTCACATATTTTTGCACCGATGCAAATTAATGAAATTACACCGCAAACAAGGTGCAAGGAACATTATCGAGATATTCTGTTATGGTAATAACCATTCATGAGTTAATGCTTGAGACAACATTGGAAACTTGATTTCATGTGATCATTTAAAGCCATATCTTTGTATTGATCATTCTATTGATGAAAGAGACTTTTTGTTTAAGAGGCATCTTAACATAGTTATATTTATGTATGAATAGAAGGTTCTCAAGTAATATATATAAGCCGTTTAGCTGATGAGTGGGATTTATTACGTGATATAAAATGACTTAGTTCATTATGGACCTAAAGCATCTCAACCAACGGTAAGCATTGGAGAATCACTTATATGATTGATATATGGATGAAAATTTGTGTAGTGATATTTTAGCCACTATAGCAAGATTCCAAACTACCATGTAATAGAATGTGTAATAGAATGTACATTGATTTGATGCAAGTGAGTTGATTCATAAAACTCTATTTGGTTTGAAAATCCTATCTTTTCCTTCCTTTCTCTACATTTTGTTTTAAAGTAAACACAGCCTAAAGGATTTAGGTGGTGTTTAAAACTGTGTCATCTTGTGGATGGTCCATTTCAGTCCACACCACGGGATGGTCACAGTGTTCGGTTGATTGTGGACAGAACTGGTCCACAATATATCATGGACTGTGTCCCCCTCTTCAACCCAAAAACTTGGCAATGCATATCTCATGGATAGGGGTGTTCACGGTCTGATTTAGTGCAATTTGGAGAAGATCTCAGACCAAACCAATAAATAGGGCTTGAGAAATTTTTAAACCAAACCAAACCATTTTGGTATAGAAAACAAACCAAACCAAACCAAAACGTTTTAATTATGGTTTGGTGCGGTTTCTAATATGGTTTGAAGACTTTGGACCATTCTATGATTCTTTTGGGCTTAACCAATTAGAAAGCCCAAATATCTCCCCTAAAAGTTAAAAGTTAAAACTTTTATTTATTATTTTGTTATAAAATAAAGAGTTCATTATATATTTATAATTTTACAAATTCCATTTAGATATATTATATACAACATTTATATATCATATATTCATATTATATATATAATTTCGATTTACGGTTTATGGTTTGGTTTGGTTTATAAAATTCAATAAACCAAACCGAAACTATAAACCATATTTTAGAAAATTCTCAAACCGAACCAAACCATTTATAGTTATAAAGCAAACCAAACCGCAAATTTAGTTTGGTTTTACGGTTTGAACCATATAATGAACACCCCTACTCGTGGATGTGGTCGGTCCACAACATTGTCACACTCTATTTTGATACAATACATTTCTTTTACTATTTTTTGTTAAAATTAATATTTATTGATTAATATTAATTTATCGATGTCTTTTTCAATTTATTTATCATATAAAATGCCAAAATTAGACATTTATGATCTATTGTGTAGATCACTTTATAAATTGTATATGGGATATATGGAATCAAAGGGTATGATGTGGAATATAGAACACTACTATTGGTCCCTGCCATAGTGGTTTGGTATGGACTAGTCCACACCACCCGATTTCTCATCCACACTGTAGAACACCCCCTTATGCTTTAGAATAAAGAGGAGAATGTGTCATTGCAAAGAAGTTGGAGTTGAAGTATGACACTTATTAAGAAGTCTATTTGAATTAGAACCCTAATAATGGAATCCTAATAAAACTAGGATTACTTCATAAATGCTTGGGTAACACTAAGATAAGTACTAGAAGATATTTTAATAAATTGGGACTTTTGGTGAAGAATCCTAGTTGCACTAGGACTTTTAATGTTCTGGTTCTATATGACTTAAGAATAGTGTAATTCTCAAAAAAGTATTTCTAGGATTTGTCCAGAGTGTCTTGAATAAACAAAGACTCTTAGGGTCCGTTTGGTTCACATTCGAAACTGGAATCGAAAGCAAAATCCCTTGGAATTGGAATAGTCTATCCCATGGCTAGTTTGGTTCAGATGGGAAACATAATTAGAATCAGCTAGAATGAGATCTCATTCCCAAGGGAGGAGACAATTACCATCCTCTCAGATGGAGGAATACCATTCCACCAAGAATGGGAACATATATATAACCTTAGTTGGTCGAATTTGGTTGGTTGGGTTAGTTTGGTTCGATTTTGGTTGTTTTATAAATGTCCAAAGCAAAATTGATCCAATTTGGTCGAGTTGAGAAGTTATTGAACTAAAGCTAACTGAAAAAACTAGAAAACCGAGTTGGGCGGGTTGGTCGGTTTCATCAGTTTGATGACCAACCCTAGTTGAAATTAATTATTGTTACTTGTATTATAAAAAAAAATATTAAAAGTAATATGGAATATAAATAATTATTAATTATTTAAAAAATTAAAAATATAAAACAATATACTTTTATGTATTTTTATCTTAACAAATCTCGTACATCACATTGAGTCCCCGTTAATAGGATTCTAATTCCGTCCAACCAAATGGTTAGAATGGAAATAGGTGATTCCAGACCCCCATTCCCACGAATTAAATGGTCCCTTAATTTCACTGGATGGGAAAGGCTTTGCTTGAGCATGAGTTGTTAGACTCCTAATATACATTGATCCAACAAATTCTAACAATATCTATCCCTTTTCCTCCTTTAGGCTATGTTTGGTTTGAAGGAAAAAGTAGGGAAAGGAAGGGAAAGGTAGAAAAACCTTTACAAATCTTGTATAAGTTTCCCTACCTTTCCCTACATTTTCCTTCAAACCAAACATAGCCTTAATTCCTTCCTTTTCTCTATTTATTTATTTTTTCTTTGATTTTTCTTTATCTATCAATTCACGGGTCCTACTTTGTCTATAAAATGGAGAAATTCAAAATTTAGCATTCTAAACCATTAAATTGTGTTTACCATGTTTTATTTAAATACCAGGTGATCTGGTTCTCGAATAAGTCAACCTGAACCCAGCATTGCCTACCAAAGATCCAAATATTGTTTCTCTTTATTTATAATTTAAATCATTATAATAAGATAGTCAGAATTCTAATTCAAATGACACTAATATATTGTGTTGTTAAGACTGAAACCTTGAACCAAAAACCACATATTTCAGATGGAGTAATGAAACGATGGAAGTCTATCGTGATACGGATTAGATGTAAATCAGTCCTCTAATATCAAGTTTAAACTTAGTGATTAGTAGAATAAAACAGGTCTGAATAACTATACAAGAGAAGAAAATGGCGAACAAAAGATGTAAGAGGAGTCGAATGATTCTCCATTCTCCTCTAACCCTATTTTATTAAGATCTAAAATTTAATGATGACAAGAATGCCCTTTAGTGGGCGACTAGCTTGGCAGTTACATAAAGAAAATAAACAAGAATAAATAACAGGCCCATTAAGTGTGGCCCATCATAAAATAAAAGATATTACAAGAAAGGTTGTTAGGGCCCATTCGGCCCAGTCTCTTTACACTCCCCCTCAAGCTGAGCATAGATGTCAATCATGCCTAGCTTGCTTATATAGTGTGTCAATTTCCCCCTTGGAACTCCCTTGGTCAAGATATCAATCAGTTACTCTTCTGATGTGATGAATGGTAACCAAACTTCTCCCAAAGAGACTCTTTCTCTTATGAAATGCCTATCAACCTCAATATGCTTAGTTATGTCATGTTGAACAGGATTATGTGCAATGTTGATAGCAGATTGGTTGTCACAATAGAGCATCATTAGTTTCTCATTGTCCACCCCCAATTCCTCTAGAAGGGATCATAGCCTTCGTAATTCTGACACACCATGAGCCATTGCCATGTATTCTGCTTCAACTGAGGATCTAGCAACTATTGATTGTTTCTTACTTCTCCAAGACACAATATTCTCAGCAACCAAAGCACAATAATTAGAGGTGGACCTTCTATCATCAATACATCATGTTCAATTTGCATCAGTAAATGCTTCCAACTTCATGTGACCATGCTTAGCAAACAGAATACCTTTCCCTGGAATACCTTTCAAGTAGCACATAATCCTTTCTGTAGCAGCTAGATGAGTATCTCTGGGAGAATGCATAAACTGACTAATAATACTTACTGCATAGGAAACATTTGGTCAATTCATGCAAAGGTATAACAACTTCCCAAGCAGTCTCTGAAACACTCCCTTATCAGACAAATGTTCACCATCTGTGGCAGAAAGCTTATGATTAGGATCAATGGGTGTGGAGATGGGTTTAGCTCCAAATTTACCAGTTTCAGCAAGATCAAGGACATATTTGCGCTGCGATATGAAGATACCATCCTTAGATCAAGAAACTTCAATGCCCAAGAAATACCGAAGATTTCCTAAGTCTTTGATTTCAAATTCAGGGTTGAGCATTCTTATAAACAGCCCTAGTTAAGGCACACTGGCTAAGGTATCAGGCTTAAGCATGAAAATCTAAAAAAGAAATAAATAAATAAATAAATAAGTTATATACTAGAACAAAAGGATAATTTCAACGGGCATACTCGGGGTGCAATTTGAGCTAGGTTAGCCCAAACCATGGGTTGGGTTGAATAGAATTGAGGCTTTTGGCAAACCCGGTTCAAGCCAGACATGAATGCCTTCATATTTGTGTGTATATATCGAATGCCTGGTCCTGGACCTAGACCAAGAGAAAGGAAGACTTTTTAAGTGGACAGATATTTTGGAATCAATCATGCATTTCGGTTAGTTATATTCTTGAAAGGCAACCGACATTTAGACAGAGAGAGGGACGTTACCCTATTGTTATTTGTCATTTCTTTTAATGTTCGGAATCTCATCTTTTTGTAATAAAAAAAAAAGTTATTTTTAGTTTTTTAAAAAACCAAAATTTGAAAAAAAAAACTAAAAAAAAAAAAAGAATTTGTGTGTTTTTAAGTACTAATACGATACTGGTGATATATGTATCGTATCGATACTTTGAATCTTGAATTTTGGTGATAATTTTGAAAATTATTTTTCAAAGTACATTTATAAATGTGCTTAACCATTTAATTAATTAATCAAATACCCACGAAATGTAATCTATAATGATATATCCAATTAAACCTGAGCAAAGTGAGCCTGTAATTTTCTTTAATTTCTACAAGATGTTCTTCTGCAATCCTATGAGATCTTAAATCAGCATTGATTGGTAAGTGTATTTATAGAATTCTAGGGTTGTTGAAGTCTCGAAGATTAAAGATTTCCTAATGATGAAGTCATCCACCCTTATAAAGATGATATTTGGGAAACATCATTGTACTCTATACATGTTTTAAATAGAATGTCGTTTGGGGTTTTGTTTTTAAAAATCTAGACCATTTAGTAAAAATTGCCTCGTTTTTCTACCGAAAAAGGACTAGGTATATAGACATACCTTGTTTCATAGACCACAGCCATCTCATTTCTAGTTCTATCTACAAAATATGTATATATGAAAATAACAGAACATTTCGGCAGCTCCAAAACAGAGATGCATATTCCAATGATAAAGAGATGCATTTCATTTGCTTTTTTTTTTTTTTTGAATGATTATATGTTAGAATGATCTTTGTACAATTCACGTTTTTGGTGGTATTCAATAGCATAGATGAGAAATTGGGTGGTGTGTTTTCATCCACAATGGTGAGGTGAAAACACACCACCCCCTAACAAAGTAGTTGTTCTGCACCGTGGACAAAGATGTGTGGATTGAACCACACCACACCACACCTCCGTATGCGTTCTACAAGGTTTGCTACATTTCAGTTCATACCTTGTGTTATGATTCCATGCATCTCAATTACAACATGGGTTAACACACGACATGACAGTAATGGGAAATTAGGAATGCTTCTCCCAAAATCTAGCTAATTTTATAATAGCAGGTGCATAAATTCTTACCAGTGGAGACCAATGTTCAAAATATTGATACGCCCAAAATGCCAATAGGGGCGTATCGGGCGATATCAATACTTTTTTTACTTTTTTTTAATTTTTTTTTTCAAAACCGATTTAGGGGGGCCAGTTTAAGGCTCTTCCACCCCTTGAACCGGTCAGAACCCCGATACACCCTCTGTAGGGACATATTGAGGAGCTCCCTGAATGATACATATCGGCCAATATGTGTCGATACTTTGAACCTTGGTGGTGACGATAGTTGTTGTAGCGATAGATAATGAGGGTAGGGTGGCAAATGGGTTGGATCATGATCTGATTTGATTCGAGATCTGATCATATTTGGTCGAATTCAGATCACCCCTGTTTGGATCTTTGAGTCGGATAATAGGATCTGATAAAAAATCGGATCGGATTCGGATCACCCCTATATGATCCAAGAAGATTCTGTCAGATATATGCTATATATTTTTTATATAAATATATAATACATATATATATATATGTTATTTATTTATTTATAAATATTATTTATATTTTTGTAAATTTGTTATATTATTTATTTTTTTCTAAAAACATGTATATATATGACGAAAATAATTATAAAAATACTTGTATTTTTTGTTTTTCTTTATTTAAATTGGTATATTTTATTTTTCTTTTAATAGTTTATTATTTTTTAAAGAAAGCAAATCGGATCGGATTAGATCCGAATATTCGACTTCCCGATCGGATTTGAATTCAAATCCTTGCCTATTAAATCCGATCGAATCGAATCTACAATGAACAATGTCGGATCGGATTTGGATATACCCTGGTTTGAATTTGATTTGATCCGTTTGCATCCCTAACGGCGGGAAATGGTGAACAATGGCGAGCTTCTACCTAGCAACAAATTAACAGTAGAAAGCCTTGTAATGACCAACGAAACCAAATGGTAAGAGAGAAATATTGCACAAAAAAATAAAAGCAAAACGACAATGGAAAACGGAGATGATCACTTCCATTTGATGGTCCAATGATATAGTGGTGTTCCAAAAAGCAATAATGCTCGACACAAAATAAAAAAGTAGCAGACACAAGTTTCATAGTGATGAGCCCTAAATGCAATGATAGGATATTTTGTGTTGTGATATAGGTCAATCCACAATATAATATGGTTTGATCTACACCACGGTGAAACCCAGCTAATAATTTTGGGTCGCGTGTTTGAAAACACAATATCTCATGGTGCATCTATACCACATAACACCACCTTCCTTTTTTTGTAAGATTTTCTAACCGTGGTTGGTGAAAACAAATCACTTCTAAAATTGTTGTACTCTTGTTTATTCTCATTTCATTCTTTTCTATCAATTTTCATCTATTTTGGTAGAGAGAACATTGTTCGTTGTCAACAACAGACGAAGGTGAGTTGGCATTTGGAGGCTTCCAGAATTTCTATTAACGAGTTACCGTATTTTGGATAAACAAGAGTAACTCTGATAGAAATCCAAACATTAACGAGACAATTTTGAATAAAGAAGAAAAGAGATGAAGCACGGGCGAGGGCAGAAATCTGAACTGATCGTTGGGGCGGCAGTTGCCAGTTGGCAATCCTCATGCAGTTGTTGTTTTTGTCCATTCAATGAATACTGTCGATGTTTGTCCAGTTGTCTTTTCAAACAAAGCTAAACACTAACACCTTTCAATGCGACATGATCACATCAAGGTTCGTCCAGTTGATGTGGTAGTTTCTGGTTCCTATAATTAATGGAACCAGATCAATCTGGGCTGATCAGTCGTTATGATAAATTAGGGATTCTACTCATGCAGAAGACTTTCATGGTTGATAGTTTCGAATCAGTTGTTTTTACGAGGCAATTTTTCCTTTTTTTTTGGGGGGGGGGGGTTTTGGACTGCACTTCATCTAAAAAATCTTAACTTCATGTACAGTTGGAGATAAGTGTCAATTTGGAATTGATGCCAATTTATATATTGATACGAGTGTTATCGATGAACTGTTTATAATTTTGAATTATTGTAAGTTTGCAGTTGAACTCAGATTTGTAAGTGAAGTGCTGTCTAAAATCCCTTTATTTTTTAATTAAATTAGAAATACCCCCTTACACTATATATGCCTAGTGACAATAAATATCCCCTCGTCATTGAGAGATCATATAACAGAATGTATGAAATTATCAAAATCCCTACTTAATTTTTCTTTTTTTTTCTCTCTTAAATCTAAGGGAAAAGTAGACTGCAATCCACCTCAGAAATCTAAAATTGCAGCCCCCTCATAATCTATTAGTAGCCCCTCCTATAAACTGCATCCTGCTCGTGAATTTGGTCATTTTAGGTTTTTATGAGCTTTTTAGCTATCTTTATCCCTTCCTTCTTCATAACTAAGCTTCCTCTTGCAAAACTTCTAATACTTCCATATTTTCAGAATCCTATGAAAATCCAGCAAGAAAAAATGATCAACATGGTCCCGTAACAATCAGGATTTCCTATTCACTTTTCCTACCCACATCTCTATTATGAATTAAGAGATTTGTGGCTGCAATTTACAGATAGAGAGTGGGTAAGGAAATCTGGGCTCGTCCCATAAACCGTGGGTTGCTCAAGTAATATAAGCCGTGGGTTGCTCAAATAATATCTACACGTCATCTATGCATAATAATACATGATAATGAACCCTACCTGACGGTGAACCACAAATTATTACTATAAGTAGTCCGTTGGGGGTGGTGATTTGCATCACAAAAAGTATCCATGGAGGCGGCAAAATCAAAATCCTCGATTGAGGAATTGGTTGAGAAGATTAAGGATTAAATATTCTCTTCATCCCTTGATCTTTACACTCTCATATCCCCGTCTGCTTATGACACTGCGTGGCTAGCTATGATCCCTCATCCTGATCAACATCTCGATCGGCCCACATTCCAACAGTGTTTGGATTGGATACTCAGTAATCAAAATGATGCAGGATTCTGGGGTGACTCCAATGGCCGTGACAATATTCCCTCCATCGATTGCTTGCCTGCAATTCTCGCTTGTATGGTTTCTCTAGTTGCTTGGAATGTTGGAGCTAATAATGTAGAGACAGGCATAGTTATCAAGGTTTTAAAAACTGACTTAAAATGAAATCGCTGTAACTATTGGTTTTCGAGTCAGCTGTTCATCTGGGTCAAACAGTTCGGATGGTTTACATTATTAGGGCAAATGTTGGTTTTAGTCTTTTAGATTTTTAGTTTTTATGAGTTGTGGGCTGAGAAAGAAAGAAAGGAAGAAGAAGAAAAGAAGGAGAAAGAAGAAGAAAAAAAGGAAAGAAAGAAAGGAAAAAGAAAAAAAGAAAAAAAAAAGGATAGGAAGGAGAGAAAGAGAAGAAAGAAAGGAAGGAAGGAGGGAAAAAGGAAGTGTACTTGGATCTCTGATCTGATATGTTCTTCTTTTTTCTGTGGTACCCGCAAACTTCTGTTTGGGTCGAATTAGTTGATGGTTCAACTGCTCAGTTCAGTGGTTCTTCGATTAAGTCAACGGATTTTGGCCCAAGAATGGGTTAAGGGTGAAACAAAACCAGTTGCTTGAACAGTTTCTAGGCCGAATGGTCTTACTGTCTGGGTAAACAAGGGTTCAAAAATACTGATAATAACCCTTCCTTTTTTTTTTCTTAGTACCATTGAGACAGCATATAGGCTAGCTGAATGCAATAGCCAAGGGCAGAGCCGGGGGACCTAGGGGAGCCATGGCTCCTCCTATAGTTCATAAAATCCCCATTGTAATACAACTTTTCATGTAAATTTTCCCCTTACCCCACTCTCTATCTCAATGGTTGCCCCCCTCCTCCCTCTTATGGGCCCACCATATACTTTATTTATGTTTTGGCACCCCTTATAACAATTTCTGGCTCCCCGGGGCAATAGCTATTTATCAGGTTATGGTCGAGGCCAATAATAACAATCCATGCCCTTGCCCGTCATAAATTCATAAAGCCCACAACCATTCAATCTCTCACTCTTGATTCCACAATCCCCTAAACAGCCCTAAAATTCAATAAGATACACCAAGTAAATGGTTTTTGGGGATAAAACATTTCCTCCCACTAGGATTGCAGATAATTCAACGACCCACCGATGATTTTTGAACATGCCAGTTGATGAAGGAAGATTTGGCCCGACCTCGTAATCACTCAACACGTGGCAAAGGCAACAGCTCGGTACGATAGCACGCCCAAGGTGCGAGCTCCGAAAGGAAGAACCAGCGGTTCGAACTCTCTACTAGGAGCCCGAACTCCCTACAAGGAGTTCGAAGTCCCCGCAAGGAGCCCGAGCTCTCCCTTAGGCCCCGAGCCTTACAAACACAAAGGGCAGCACCCGAACTGGCCTACCCCATGGCAGTTCGGGACACTCCTTTATCCGAACTCAAGACTTCACCTCGCTCACCACTCCAGCGCTTCGCCTCCAGGACGCTGAACTGAACAACCGTACCAGGCCTGACACCGAGGAGGACCGTATCCAAGGGCGGGGCACCTAATTGACTTGGGATCTGACGCTTGACAGTCGCACTTCAATGGCCACCTGCCAGTTGCAGAGACGGCTCCGACAAAGAGAGCAATGGCGGTTCTGTCCCAGCAGAGGTGATGACACCCGAACTGGCAGGAGCACAAAAATAATCATACCCGACCTAATAGAAGCTTAGGAGTGAGTGCGCGAGGTGGTTATAAAAGGCTCCCTACCCTCCAAGAACAAAGTATGTGAACTTTGCGCCATCTGGTTTTATCTTGCCTTTGAGAGAATACTAACTTGAGCTTCGGAGCAATCTCACCGGGTTCCCCCTGGAGATTCCCCGCTTTCTTCTCCGTTTCAGGCCCCCCTGTTGCTCCAGTTAGAGGCAAGGTCGTTGACAGCTAGGACCGGCCGGATTGGGCACCATCAATTGACGTCGTCTGTGGGAACGCTTCTAAAAGCCTCCCTCTAAAACTCTCATAACCACCTTTTTCCAGAAAACCCCAACACTCATGGCTTCTTCCAGCAACGCCTGACGTGGCGTGGAGATGAACACCGCCAGGGAACAACTTCAAGTCCCCGTAGTGTGCATTAGCCAATTCACCATCCCCCTTCCGGTAGATGGGACCCCCAGCCTGAACGTGCCGCGAACAGTGGCGCTCGTAAACCTTCCAGCCATGAATGTCCCCTTTCCACTCCCTATCAAAGCAACCTTTACTGAACCAACTGTTGTCCCCCTGGCGACCAGCCAGAACCAGTTTGATGACCTGATGCAATGCATGGGGGCAATGCAAGCCCAAATGCAGCAATTCCAGCAGCATCAACTCCAGCAGCACCAAGTACTGCACCACCTCTCTCAACATCACTATCAGTAGCAGTTCCCCCAACTGCCCCTGGGCCAATCACTGCTTCCACCTCGGCACCCTACTCCGAAGCCGGTTAAGGCTTCCCCTCAGGGTGGACGCCCTCACCGAGGAGAAGCCTCCCAACTTCAGAACCCCCCTAACAGCCAGGCCTCATCCCTGGGCCGAAGGGAAGAAAAATCACCGCCGCCTTGCAGCTCGCAGGCGGGTCGGGAACCTCGCCCGCAAAGTCAGCACCTCGACGCTCTAAGCCTGAGTTCCCGCTCACAGAGAACCGATTCAGCACCCTATCAGCAAACTACCAACATTCTGAGCCCATCGAGCTTGGCAACACAGAGGCCAGCAGCGCCAGTACCAGGTCCACTCAACAACAAAGGCGCCGACAAAGTCATCGAACTTCCACCCATGTCCTGCCCGAGCTTAGAGGTAAAGAAGAGGCAAGCTCGGATGAGGTAAAATCTACCCCTATTCTCTCAGTTCCTTCCCCCCTCTCATCAGAACTTCTTGCAGTCCCCATGCCCAGAGACTTCAAACTCCCCCCTTTAGACAAGTATGATGGGTCCTTCGACCCCAGCGACCACGTCGATGCCTTCCAATCCCAAATGCACCTGGCAAGGGCCAGTGAGTCGTGCATGTGCGTGGCCTTCACCACCACTTTTAGGGGGTGGCCCGCACCTGGTACAGGAACCTGGCCCCCAAGTCAATAAGAAGCTGGATCCAGTTCGTGCAGGTCTTCACCGCACACTTCGTTTCCAACAAGCGGTGCCCCAGAACCAAGGAAAGCATCTTTGGAGTGGTTCAGAGGGAATGAGAGTCTATCCAGGGCTACATCAAGCGGTTCAATGATGCATGTTTGCAGATACCACGATTGGACCCCGTGGTATAGATCATGGCGACCAAGAGAGGAGTAACACACAAGGAGTTCAAATGGCACATGGTAGCTAGCTAGCCCGCGACCATGGCTGAATTCCTCAAGCTCGCCAACAAGTTCATGAGAACAGAGGAAGAGATCAACCAAAGGACCAAAGGCGGGGTCGAGAAAAGGAAAAGAGAAGGCAAGCCCTCCAACCCAGGTGACAGAAAAAACCTAGACTGTGAGGCGAAGCCAAGCCATCCGTCCCGAGCTTCCTTAGCAGTTCGGACGGACTACACACCATTAAACACAAGGCGGATTGAGATCTTGATGACGATCAAAGACGCTCCATGCGTAAAATGGCCACCTCGCCTAAAGGGGAACCCAAATGAGAAATAAAAATTTGTATTGTAGTTTCCATAGAGATTACGGTCATAGTACCGAACAATGTAATAATCTCCAAGACAAGATAGAGGGACTCATCCATCGCGGGTACTTGAGAAATTTTATACATCATAATAATAATAATAATAATAGTAATAATAATAATAATAATAATAATAAGACAGGCCGGCAAGGAGAGCACAGTAAGGATGCTCCCGAATCCAATAGCAGGCCAGCCGAATCATCGCAAAGACAGCCTCCGGAAGAGAGGCCAGTTCGGGGAACCATCGACATAATAGTGGGAGGATCGGTGGTAGTAGGTTGTACTTCGGCGGCGGCTCAGACGTCAATTTGCGAAGCAGCCTGAGAAGAACAGAACCCTCCAAAGAGGCCGAAGACGGAAGAACCAATCTTCTTCACGGAAGACGATGCGCGAGGTGTCCACTACCCCCACGATGATGCGCTTGTCATAAAACTAAGGATCAGCGACTTCGAAGTCAGGCACGTACTTGTGCATTCAGGTAGCTCGGCAGACATCCTCTTCAAGTCAGCATTTGACCAGCTCCAGTTGCAGAGAAGCGAGTTGAAGCCCGCGAACACTCCCCTGGTGGGCTTCAGTAGAGAGGAAGTCAGACCCCTTGGGAAAATAATAGTGCTTGTAGAATTTGGCACATGGTCTTGTGAGGTGAGACTCAGCCACGATTTTTTGGTGGTCGCGACGCCCTCCCCATACAATGCCATAGTAGGGCAGCCAATTATGCATGTCCTATGGGCAGTGGTCTCCACCTACTATTTGGCAATGAAGTTCCCTACAGACTTCGGTGTGGGGGTAGCGTGGGGCGACCAGCTCGAGTCCCACAAGTGTTATGTTACCGCCCTGAAGGGAAAAACCAATGTAGCCGACGAACTTGAGTTGGAGCAGCCTACAGAGCAGGGCAAGGAACGAGTTTTGCCCACGGAGGAAACGGTCGCAATCCCGACTTCGGCTACGGACCCGGCTAGAACGCTACAGATCGGTGCTTCCGTCAATGAGCCTCTACGAACCAAACCGGTGAGTTTCTTACTTCATAATTTAGATATTTTTGCATGGTCCATGGCCGATATGCCCGGTATTGACCCCAGCCTTATAACTCACAAACTCAATACTGACCATGTAGTCAGACCCATTAGACAGAAGAAATGCAACTTAGCCCCGGAGCGTTGGAGGGCGGTCGACGAGGAGGTCGAAAAGCTCCTCACAACGAACTTCATAAGGGAAGTTCATTACCCGAGCTGGGTAGCCAACCCAGTGCTAGTGAAAAAGGCAAACGACAAGTGGCGCATGTGCGTCGACTACACCAACCTAAACCAAGCTTGCCCAAAAGACTGCTTCCCTCTCCCCAGAATTGACCGCCTAGTAGACGTGACCTCGGGACATGAGCTGCTAAGCTTCTTGGATGCCTACTCAGGATACAATCAAATCAGGATGGACCAGTCCGATGAGAAAAAAACCAGCTTCATTACCGAGTTCAGCATGTACTGCTACAAGGTCATTCCCTTTGGACTAAAGATTGCCGGGGCAACCTTCCAAAGACTTGTGAATAAGCTGTTTCAGCCCTTAATTGGCACAAAAGTAGAATGTTATGTAGACGACATGGTCGTCAAGATGCAGTTTTCATAGGAATTAATACAAAGCTTAGATTCTGTCTTCCAAATTTAGCATGAAACTGAACCCAAACAAATGTGTCTTCGGTGTCACCTCGGGTAAGTTCCTAGGGTACATTGTCAACCGGCGCGGCATTGAGGTCAACCTAGACAAGATAAAGGCCATCATAGATATGAGACCACCCCAAAAAGTAAAAGAGATTCAGAGGCTAAATGGCCGCATAGCCGCTCTAAGCCGCTTCATGTCCAAATCGACAGATCGCTGTCTGTCTTTCTTTAAGGCAATCAAAGGCAAAGGGTTCGAATGAACCCAAGACTGCCAGCTCGCGTTCGATGAGCTAAAAAGCCACCTCGCTAGTGTGCCAATCTTAGCTAGACCCGAGGAGGGCGAGGTCTTAGAACTGTACCTCTTGGCAAGCGACGAGGTGGTCAGTTTGGTACTAATAAAAGAAGTAGATTGGGTTCAGCGGCCCATCTATTATGTTAGTAAAATTCTACAGGGAGCAGAGACAAGATACCCGCAGATAGAAAATCTAGCATATGCACTGGTAATTGCAGCTCAGAAACTCTGCCCATATTTCCAGGCCCACACTGTCATCGTATTGATTGACAAACCTCTGAGGCAAGTCTTACTTATGCCCGAGCTTTCCGGTCGGCTGATGAAGTGGGCCATCGAGCTCAGCGAGCACGACCTCTAGTATAAGCCACGAACTGCTATTAAGGCCTAAGCCTTGGTAGATTTTATCATCGAGTGCACGTTCAGTCTCGAGGTCCCTGTGCCAGTTAAGCCCGAGATCCCCAGTTCGGGTGAGACCAAACCTCCCAAGCCAATAGAGTCTGAACCCCATGAAGAAGCAGCCAATGTGGCCTTTCTCCTGGTTAGGCCAAACGTGAACTGGGATGAGGAGCCCTGGATCCTTCACGTAGATGGCTCCTCGAACCAGCAGGGCAACGAGGCTGGAATAGTCCTACGTGGCCCGGGTGGCACGAAATTGGAATACACACTACGCTTTGAGTTCGCGGCATCCAACAACGAGGCGAAATATGAGGCATTGATAGCTGGGCTGAACCGACTGCAAAAGGTAAGAGCAAAAGACATAGTTATCTGTAGCGATTCCCAGCTTGTGGTCAACCAGGTTACAGGCAAATACGAAGCACGCGAGTTGACTATGATCGCCTACTTGGAAAAAATAAAGGAGGCTCTGCTCAACTTCCAGTCACACTTCATCAGGCATATCCCGAGGTCAAAGAACACTGAGGCCGACGCCCTGTTCCAGTTAGCCAGCACGAGTCACAACACCATGAGAACCATGTACATAGAGGACTTACCTCGGCCTAGCATTCTCGGTGGGGCAGAGGAGGTCGCTCCCATCCTTGAAGCAAAGCCAAGTTGGATCGACCCACTCATGAGCTTCTTGCTAGATGGAACCCTCCTTGTGGACCGCAATGCAGCCAGGAGGGTGCAGCGCCAGGCAGCCAAATACGTCATAATAGATGAACGACTGTACCGACGGTCCTACATGCTCCCCTACCTGCATTGCTTGCGACCTGCCGAAGCCAAGCTCATACTCCGCAACACTCATGAAGGTCTGCGCGGTGAACACTTGGGAGGCAGGGCCCAACCCCAAAAGGCACTTCGACAAGGGTACTACTGGCCAACGATGAAGGCAGAGGCCATCGAGCTCGTCCGAAAATGCGACAATTGTCAGAAGCATGCCAATATCCACTATCAGCCTGTCACTGACCTCAAGTACCTCACCAGTCCATGGCTCTTTGCACAATGGGGCATCGACCTCCTGGGGCCATTCCCGCCAGCAACGGGTGGGAGGAAGTTCCAAGTGGTGGCGGTAGATTACTTCACAAAGTGGATAGAAGCTGAACCTCTAGCAATAGTTACAGCCCGAAACGTACAGAACTTCTTTTGGTAAAACATAGTATGTCGCTTTGGGTTACCTCGAGTACTGATCTCCGACAATGGCAAGCAGTTCGAGGATATCAAGTTTCAAGAGTGGTGCCAAGATATGGGAATTCGGCAGAACTTCACATCGGTCGCACACCCGCAGGCAAATGGTCAGACATAAGTAATGAACAGAGCTATCCTCCGCGGACTGAAAGCGCGACTAGACCGAACTAAAGGGTTATGGGCAGACAAGCTACCAAGTGTTCTATGGGATCACCAAACCACGGAAAAAAACCGCCACCGGAGAAGCTCCCTTTAACCTCACCTACAACACTGAAGCGGTAATTCTGACAAAAATCGAAATACCTACACTACGAATTGAAGCATATGACAATCAGACAAATAGAGACGAGTTACATACCAACCTTGACCTATTGGACGAGGTAAGAGACCTCGTGCACATCCGGATTGCAACCTACCAGCAAAGTGTAGCTCGGTACTACAATGCCAAAGTAAAGAAGCTGAACTTCCGCATCGGCGACCTGGTTCTCTGTAAGATCATGGCACTCGAGCCCGACGTGGGCAAACTTGGACAAAATTGGGAAGGGCTCTACCAAGTAAAGAGAGCGCTCGGGGGGCATACGAGCTCAAAAATTTAGAGGGCAAACAATTACCCTGAGCGTGGAATGTCGTTAACTTGAGACGATACTATCTATAGATCACTAAGCGAAGTGGACTAAGTTGCTACCAGAGCCTTAAGGCTAGAATGCCGAGTTAACAAGGACCTCGGCATAGGCAAGCGAAGGCAAAACAGGCCACACGAGTGTAGTAACCCGGGAAAAACAGATCGGGCATATGGTCAGTTCGGCAAATACGGTCAGTTCGGGAGAGAGAGCAACCAACACTTAATTAAAAGAAAATCATTCCATTGCAAAATAAGGGTGTGTACATTTCCAAAAAAAAAAAGATATATATATATATACAATATTGAGCTCACAGGCCCGGAGGTACTTCTTCACCATCAGAAGGCATTTCAACGATACTCGAAGGTCCTACCTCATCCTCAGAGTTCGGTTCACCGTCTGCAGCATTGGCCATCTCCTGAGTAATGCACGAAGTGGTTATAGCGCTAATAATGAGCTCGGGGTTTGTACTCTGGATCATCCACCGGCTTAGTTTAAAGCCCCTTCTGTATGAGCCCACCATTAGGTCATCAAAGCGCGACGAGGCGATATATTCATCAACGGCCTTCTTCTTGGCATCCTCAATGCCTTGAGAAAAGATCTGTGTCTTCTCCCTAATATCCTCTTGAAGGTATTCAACCTGATGCTGCAAATCCAGCCTCAGGTCTGCCATATGCTTCACCACAACCCCCATGGCCTTGGTATCTCTCTGAGACCTCGCCAGCCTGGCCTGTACAGTGCGAGAAGCCGCCTCGGCAGCATGGGAAGCCTCTTCGGCATCTCGCGCCTGCCTCGAGCTCCTTTCCACTTGGGCCGCCAAGGCATGGATAGAAGAATTCACCTACCAAAAGGAAAAAACAAATGATCAAAAGAATGATTGCAAGAAAGATAAAAGCAAAGAGCCCGACAAGAGATCGCTTACTTACCACCATGGCATGAGTGGTCGCACGACAAGCTACTTGGTTCAAAGGAAGCTCGGTCCATGTTGCGACCTCCTCAGGATAAATGACCTCCCTACTCTTCTAAAGAGTGTGGTTCGGTGACAACACGCTCCTGAACTCGCCTTGGGCTCCCAAGCCTGAAGGCCCAGCTCGCGTATAAGCAGACTCAGAGTAAGCGGGAGCCCCCATGTAAGTAGCCTTGGCATAAGGGGCCCCTGCAGCTTCATGTACTGGAGGGGCCATCTCGGGTTCCCTAGGCGGATCCACTGATGGATAATCTAGTACCTTGGACTCCGCATCTCGGGGCAGCTCGGCACGAGTTCGCTTGGCGACTCACTTCCTCCTCTTCATGACATGAAACAGGTTCCCACCATGAGTCTTCTCTGAGTCCATCACACCTGCAAAAAGAGCTCGACATCAGGAAAATGAAAGAACAGAGCAAAACAAAAGGCAAGCCTCTAAGCAAGGAACCTACCCGAACTCAAACCGGCCTCGATGAGCTTGTCCTCCGTCAGATAATGGTGGCATTTTAGCCCAAGCCATGCCTAAGCTGGACTGAACCTAGCGCAAAAGGTAAGAGCAAAACACATAGTTATTTGCAGCGATTCCCAGCTTGAGGTCAACCAGGTTACGGACGAATACGAAGCACGCGAGCTGACTATGATCGCCTACTTGGCAAAAGTAAAGGAGGCTTTGCTCAACTTCCAGTCACACTTCATCAGGCAAATCTCGAGGTTAGAGAACACTGAGGCTGACGCTCTGTCCCGGTTAGACAACACGAGTCACAACACCTTGAGAACCATGTACATAGAGGACTTACCACGGCCTAGCATTCTCGGTGGGGCAGAGGAGGTCGCTCCCGTCATTGAAGCAGAGCCGAGCTGGATTGACCCACTCGCGAGCTTCTTGCTAGATGGAACCCTCCCTATGGACCACAATGCAGCTAGGAGGGTGCAGCGCCAGGCAGCCAAATACATCATAATAGACGAACGGTAGTACCAACGGTCCTACACGCTCCCCTACCTGCGTTGTTTACAACCTGCCGAAGCCGAGCTCGTACTCTGTGACACTCATGAAGGTCTATGCGGTGGACACTTGGGGGGCAGAGCCCTCGCCCAAAAGGCACTTCGACAAGGATACTACTGGACAACGATGAAGGCAGAGACCGTCGAGCTTGTCAGAAAATGCAACAAGTGTCAGAAGCATGCCAATATCCATCATCAGCCTATTGCCGACCTCAAGTACCTCACAAGTCCATGGCACTTTGCGCAATGGGGCATTGACCTCCTGGGGCCATTCCCGCCAGCAACAGGTGGGAGGAAATTCCTAGTGGTGGCGGTAGATTATTTCACAAAGTGGATAGAAGCTAAACCGCTGGCAACAGTTACGGCTCGAAACGTACAAAACTTCTTTTGGAAGAACATAGTATTTCGCTTCAGGTTACCTCGAGTACTAATCTCCAACAATGGCAAGCAGTTCGAGGATATCAAGTTTCAGGAATGGTTAGACAGAAGTAATGAACAGAGCTATCCTCCGCAGACTGAAAGCATGACTAGATCGAGCTAAAGGGTTGTGGGCAGACGAGCTACCAAGTGTTGTATGGGCTCACCGAACCACGGAAAAAACCGCTACAGGAGAAACCCCCTTTAACCTCACCTACGGCACTGAAGCGGTAATCCCAACAGAGATCGAAATACCTACACTATGACTAGAAGCATACGACGATCAAACAAACGGAGAGGAGTTGCGTACCAACCTCGACCTACTGGACGAGGTAAGAGACCTTGCATACATCTGGACCACAACTTACTAGCAAAAGGTAGCTCGGTACTACAATGCCAGAGTAAAAAAGCAGAACTTCCGCGTCGGCGACCTAGTTCTCCGTAAGATCATGGTACCCAAGCCTGGCATGGGCAAACTTGGACCGAATTGGGAAGGGCCCTACTGAGTTAAGAGAGCGCTCGGGTGGGCATACGAGCTCGAAACTTTAGAGGGCAAACAAGTACCCCGAGCTTGGAACGTCGTTAACTTGAGACGATACTACCTATAGATCACCAAGCGAAGTGGACCAACATGCTACCAGAGCCAAAGGGCTAGGATGCCGAGTTAACAAGGACCTCGGCATGGGCAAGAAAAGGCAAAAATGCCAACTAAAAGCTCAGGCAAAGTGCCAACAATGAACTAATAGGGGCATTGGCATATGGTCAATTCGGCAATACGGCTAGTTCGGAGGAAAGAGCAACCAACACTTAATCAAAAGAAAATCATTCCATTGCAAAGTATTTTGTGTACATTTCAAAATATATATATATATATATTGCATTTTACAGGCCTGAAGCTACTTCTTCACCATCAGAAGGCACTTCAACAATACCTGAAGGTCCTGCCTCGCCCTCGGAATCCGGCTCACCATCAGCGGCGTTGGCCATCTCCTAAGTAATGCACAAAGTGGATATGACACTAATATCGAGCTCGTGGTACATATTCCAGATCATCCGCCGGCTTAGTTTAAAACCCCTTCTGTACGAGTCCACCATCAGGTCATCAAAGCGCGGCGAGGCGATGTACTCATCGGTGGCTGATGAGACCAAAACGAACCCTAATTTTATCCCCTAATATTCACTCTTTTACATTTATTTAGCACTTAAATGGACTCATTACTCTTGTATTTCGATTCAGGGCAATAAAGAAGGCAATTGGAAGAAAACAGGGCAAATCGGATGATTTTGCATAGTTTCGGCGACAGTCAGTAATCTGGGCCTAACTCTCAATTCCAGACACCGAATTGGACAATTCAAGAATCATTAGAAAGATGAAAGGAAGGCCCACAACTTTTATGTTTTGGGTTTTGACAGATTCGGCCTACATCGAGTATGAAAACGAGCCCAAAGTCGGAGCAAGTTCGCAGCCAGGCCCATTTCACAACTTAAGCCCAACTCGCATAAGTACCTTGAAGCAGCCCAACTCGAATTCAAGAGTTAAGAGTCCGAATTTCAAATGTAATCTCCAAGGAGAGAGTTTTATTAGATCTAAAGTCTTGAATGTAATCCTAGAGAGATAAAAAGATTGAGATTAGAGCATTAGATAAGAGATAGGATAGGATTAGTTCAAGATAAGATCAAAACCCCCTAAGGATAAGATGATCTCCTAGAAGGAGTTGGAAAACAGCCCTCTCCTTTGGCTATATAAAGAGGGGGGCGAACCAGCTCTAGAAATCACTCATTCCAAGATCCAAGAGATCATCAAGAAGACCAAGAAGCAAGAAGGCAGTTCGGCTATGGAGAAGAAGAGCATGGAGATTGCGCAGATCATGAGTAGCTAAGCTTCTTTTTCTGGTTCAAGGGGGGAGGTTCGATTGTGTCATTGTGAGGTTCTGTAGTTACTTTATTTTATTTCTTTTTAATTCAAGTATTCATTGGTTCTTGTGCACATTTTTATTGGATGTTAATGTTAATTAGTCTGACAAACTGAATTAATGTTGATTTTCCTACTGCTATCCATGATTTCGGTGATCCGTAATTGTCACGAATAATGGTACAAGTAGCAATTAGGTTGATATCTTTTTGGGTCAATTGTTCGTGACAGCCTTTGACCAATGTTTTAACATGGTTCAACCTAAAAGAATTGATGAAACAAAATTCAGTAATTGCAGCTATCTCAATTATTGTTATTTTGGTTTAACTGTTTTCACAAATCTTAATGCTATCATTGTTTAACATGGAACGCTATCGTACCCAGTTGAGTGGTGATAAGTGTTGATCGAATGCTGGGTTTGGTCAACTGAATTAGGAAAACACAAGGTTTATTATGGCTATCCTAATAAATCTAAGGTTAAATGCTTGAATTGCAAGAATGCTGAATTGTACCTAGGATCGATGGCCAATCGATTCAACCCGAACCCTTGAACCAGAATTCGGTAAGACTGATTTTCTCTTATTTGTTTAGTTTGTTATTCTTTTAATTTTAGTTATTTAATTTTCCCACACAATTACTTTACCCAGTCAGCTAAGAGATTACTAATTTTCTCCTTGTGGGATTCGACCTAGAACCACTTTTACTGCAAATATTTTATTGTGGGACTAGTAAAAATTTTGAGGGATTCGACAAACCCGTCAAAATTTTGGCGCCGTTGCCGGGGAGCAACTTTAATTTCTTAGCTATTACCTTCCTCTTGTTAACCTCTTTTGTTTTATGACTCGTGCTTCTCAACGAGGTGAACTCGAGTACAATCCCGAAATTGAGAGGACCACCCGTCGTTTAAGAAAGGAGGCGAAGCAAAGGAAGGATCGTTCACCAAAGAAGGTGAATTCAGATTGTGATCTTCCCATATTCGAAGTAGTAGAAAGAATGGCTGACAGAGAGAGGATTAAGGGAGTTGGCTGCACCAATTATGAACCAACAACCTTTATGCATCACGTACCCCACTCTTGAGGTAGCCTTTGAACTCAAATCTGGTTTAATTCAATTATTACCTCTGTTTCATGGTTTCCCAAGTGAGGACCCTCACAAACATCTAAAGGAATTTCATCTCGTCTGTTCAAGCATGAAGCCCCACGGTATGACCGAGGACCAGGTAAAACTCATAGCCTTTCCATTTACTTTAAGAGATAAAGCAAAGGATTGGTTGTACATTCTTCCTTCCGGTTCAGTACGCACATGGGATGAAATGAATAGGATATTTTTAGATAAATATTTTCCTGCATCCCGGGCTGCAAATATAAGAAAAGAAATATGTGGAGTTCGGCAGTTTGGTGGTGAGACATTATATGAATATTGGGAAAGGTTTAAGCAACTTTTTGCTAGTTGTCCCCACCACCAAATTCCTGAACAATTGTTAATCCAATACTTCTATGAAGGGCTTCAGCCCATGGATAGAAGTATGGTCGATGCAGCCAGTGGAGGAGCTCTAGTGAACAAGACACCTGAAGCGGCCAGGGAATTAATCTTCAATATGGCCAAAAATTCTCAGCAGTTTGGTACAAGGATAGAAGGTACCATTCGAAGGGTTAACGAGGTAAGCCATGCAAATTTAGAAAACCAGATTTCTGATTTAACTGCCTTGGTTAAGCAGCTCGCAGCAGGACAGTTACAAACTGCCAGGGTGTGTGGTATCTGTTTGATCCCTGGACATCCTATGGACATGTGTCCATCATTACAAGATGGCCCGATGCAGCAAGTCAATGCCATGGGAGGATTCCCGGGCCAGCCCCAACAAAAGTATGATCCTTACTCCAATCATTACAATCCGGGGTGGAGAGATCATCCAAACTTAAGCTACGGGACCCAAGGAGGACAGCAGAAATATCAGCCCCAATTTCTCAGTCGACAGCCCCCAGTTTTCAACACCCATCACAGTGCAAGGCCAACCCCCGAATTCAGGTATGTCTTTGGATGAAATAGTTAAGGCTCTAGCTACTAATACTCAGCAATTTCAGCAGGAAACGAGAGCTAGCATTCAGAATTTGGGGAACCAAATTAACCAACTTGCCACTTCCATCAGCAAGTTGGAGGCACAGAACTCTGGGAAACTACCCTCACAAACGGTAGTTAATCCGAAAGAGAATGCAAGTGCGGTGGTGTTGAGAAGCGGAAGAGAGTTGCAGTCCCAACCAAGTTCACCATCGAAGGCAGCCAAGGAAGAGGAAGGACAAGGGTCAAACGATAGCCCCATTGAGGTAAAATCGGACCCCCCTCTCCCTAAGGTTACTAATGTTGTACCACCTTTTCCTAGCAGGTTGGCAAATTCAAAGAAAGAGGAATATGAACAAGAAGTGTTAGAAACCTTCAGGAAGGTGGAGATCAACATTCCCTTGCTAGATGCAATAAAACAAATCCCTAAATATGCAAAATTTTTGAAAGAGTTATGCACTAACAAGAGGAGGCTGCGAATTGATGAAAAGGTAAGAGTAGGAGAGAACATTTCAGCCGTGATCAAGAGGACCCTGCCAGAAAAGCATGCTGATCCATGTATGTTTACCCTACCCTGTGTGATTGGCAATAAACGAATCGAGCGTGCCATGCTGGACTTAGGTGCATCTATTAATGTCATGCCATACTCGATTTACTGTGCATTGAGACTAGGTCCTTTAAAAGAGACTAGAGTTGTTATTCAATTGGCTGATCGTTCTAATGCATACCCAGAAGGAATTGTTGAGGATGTATTAGTGCAGGTTAACGATTTGATCTTTCCAGCTGATTTTTACATCCTGAAGATGGAAGAAGACGCAGCCACGAGTTCAGCCCCACTTCTATTAGGTCGTCCATTCATGAGAATGGCCAAGACCAAAATAGATGTGGACGAGGGTACCCTCTCCGTCGAGTTTGATGGAGAGATTGTAAAATATAATATTTTTGATGCAATGAAATATCCTAGTGAGTGTCATTCGATCTGCTCTATTGATACTATCGATTCGATTGTGCAGGAAGTCTTTGGAGAGGAGGACATGGATGATGAGCTAGAATATAAGGCACAATCGGACAAGGAGGAGGAGATCGATGCATCCTATGATACTCTGGAACCTGAACAGGAGGTAAGGATTTCTGATGTTCAATCAATGGTTTCTCACGCAAGGCTGCTGCCCTCTGTTTTGCAGGCTCCGGAGTTGGAACTAAAGACCCTACCTGATCACCTAAAATATGCCTACTTGGGTGAAAAAGAGACACTGCCTGTGATCATTGCAAAAGGGTTGACTGAGGAGCAAGAGGAGAGGCTCATCAATGTCCTAAAGGACCATAAGGAGGCGATTGGCTGGACCCTATCCGACATAAAAGGGGTCAGCCCCTCGATTTGCATGCATAGGATCCTTTTGGAAGATGATGCTAAACCGGTTAGAGAACCACAAAGAAAACTCAACCCGGTGATGAAAGAGGTAGTAATGAAAGAGGTGCTTAAACTGTTAGATGAAGGGATAATTTATCCAATTTCAAATAGCAAATGGGTAAGTCCTATTCATGTTGTGCCTAAGAAAACTGGGATGACTTTAGTAAAAAGTAAAAATAATGAACTAATTCCCATGAGGGTACAAGGTGGCTGGAGAATGGTAATAGATTTTCGAAAACTCAACTTGGCCACTCGAAAGGACCATTTTCCCCTATCCTTCATTGATCAGATGCTAGAGAGACTGGCAGGTAAGGCTTTCTTCTATTTTCTCGATGGATTCTCCGGGTATTATCAGATTGTTATTGCGCAGGAGGACCAAGAGAAAACGACATTCACTTGTCCATTCGACACCTTCGCCTACAGACGAATGCCCTTTGGTTTGTGTAACGCTCCGGGCACTTTTCAAAGATGCATGATGAGCATATTTTCTGATTTTATTGAAAAATGCATTGAAGTGTTCATGGATGATTTTACTGTTTATGGTGATTCGTTTGATGATTGTTTGAATAGTTTAAGTAAAATTCTGAATAGGTGTGTGGAAACAAATCTTGTCTTAAACTATGAAAAATGTCATTTTATGGTGAAGGAGGGTATTGTGTTGGGACATGTAGTTTCAGCCAGAGGAATAGAAGTCGACAAGGAAAAAATTGATTTGATTGTGAGTTTACCTTACCCTACAAATGTTAGGGAGGTTCGTTCTTTTCTTGGACATGCAGGCTTTTATCGTAGGTTCATCAAAGATTTTTCAAAAATTGCTCTGCCATTGTCCAGTTTGCTGCAAAAAGATGTGCCTTTCGATTTTGATGATGAGTGCAAGGAAGCTTTTAACAAGCTTAAAAATTTATTAACCATTGCACCCATCATTCAACCACCCGATTGGAACTTGCCCTTTAAGATCATGACAGATGCAAGTAATTATGCAGTAGGGGCTGTTCTAGGGCAGCGAATAAATGGGAAGAACCATGTCATTCACTACGCTTCCAAAACGTTGAATGCTGCACAGAGCAATTACACAACCACTGAAAAAGAGTTATTAGCTATTGTGTTTGCTTTAGACAAATTTAGGTCATATTTGCTTGGCTCTAAAGTGATTGTTTTTTTTGACCATGCAGCTTTGAGATACCTACTAGCAAAGAAGGAGTCGAAACCGAGGCTGATAAGGTGGATACTCTTGCTCCAAGAGTTCGATCTAGAAATCAAGGATCGAAGGGGAGCTAAAAATTCGGTGGCTGATCACCTAAGTAGGTTGGTGAAAGACGAGGACTCCTCTCCCATTTGTGAGTTGTTTCCTGATGAGCAGTTGTTTCACATGAGAGGTATGACTCCATGGTATGCTGACATTGTGAATTACTTGGTCACGGGAATTTTGCCTAATAACCTTAGCAGATCCATAAAGAATAAAATCAAGTATGAGGTGAAATATTATGTATGGGATGAACCCTACCTATGGAAATTTTGTTCTGACCAAATGATTAGGAGATGTGTCCCTGAGGAGGAGCAGATGTCAATTCTAAAGTTTTATCATAATCATGCTTGTGGGGGCCATTTTGGGCCAAAGAGGACTGTTCGAAAGGTCTTGGATAGTGGGCTGTATTGGGCCACCCTATTTAGAGATGCCTACTTGTTTTGTAAAAACTGTGAAAGATGTCAACAAACAGGTACACTATATCGCAGGAATGAGATGCCCCAAACCCCCATTCTTATATGTGAAGTATTTGATGTTTGGGGCATTGATTTCATGGGACCCTTTCCCCCCTCTTGTGGTTTTTCTTACATACTTTTGGCAGTCGATTATGTCTCAAAATGGGTGGAAGCCAAAGCCACCAAAACTGATGATTCTAAATGTGTTGTAGGGTTTATAAAGTCTAACATTTTCAGTAGGTTTGGCATTCCTCGAGCCATCATAAGCGATCAAGGGACCCATTTTTGCAATAGAACAGTTGAAGCCTTGTTGAGAAGATATGGGGTGCATCACCGAATTGCCACTACTTATCATCCCCAGACTAACGGGCAAGCTGAAATTTCCAATAGAGAGGTAAAGTCCATCTTGGAAAAGACTGTGAATCCAGGAAGGAAGGATTGGAACCTACGTCTAGATGATGCTCTCTGGGCATATCGGACAACTTACAAGACCCCAATAGGTATGTCCCCTTACAGGTTAATTTTTGGCAAATCTTGCCACTTGCCGGTGGAAATTGAACATAGGGCCTATTGGGAAATCAAGCAATGCAACATGAATATGGAAGAAGCAGGGAAGGAAAGGAAGTTCCAGTTGCAAGAGCTGGAAGAGTTGAGGTTAGAGGCATACGAGAATTCAAGAATCTACAAAGAAAAGACCAAATCGTTCCATGACAATGCACTCTTAAGAAAACAATTTAAAATTGGACAAAAAGTCTTATTGTATAATTCTCAACTTCAACTCATGCCAGGTAAGCTGCGTTCCAGGTGGATGGGACCGTTTACTGTGACTAATGTTTTTCCCTATGGTGCAGTAGAGATCAAAAGTCTCGACACAGGTAAGATCTTCAAGGTGAATGGACATCGATTGAAGATGTTCCATGAGGATGCAAATGTCCCCTCTACGGTAGACATCTCGTTGGACATTCCACGGTATTTATTGGATTAAAGGAGAAAAAAAGAGGACGTCAAGCATAACGACGTTAAACAATTGCGCTTGTGGGAGGCAACCCATTGTGTTTAGTTAATTTTGTTATTTTGTTTGGTTTTGATTTTTGTGTTTAGCAGGAACCCAACAAGACAAACAGGGAAGTACCCCCAAATCCTTCTACTTTATGCATAATCACATACATTGGGGACAATGTATAATTTAAGTGTGGGGGGATTACGAAAATCTGATGGAAATTTGGGATACCTTACCTTCTTGAAATTTCTGCTCCCTAGAAACTTATCCTTGAACGATTTCAACTTATCAGGAATCATGTGCTTAGGCTGAATAGATAAGATAGGATGCAAGCATGACTAACTGAATCTTTCTTGGCTGCATATGGTACCTCATGATTTTAATCGATCAATAGGCAAGATGCATAAGGGTTTGATTGATTTTCACATAGTTATCTGTCAAACATGGGTTGATTATTCTAGAACTTGCTGTGTTAGGCATATAGAGACCACGATCAATGAATTCATGGATCAGGCGGTGAAACCCTGTGATTCTTGTGAAAAAAAAAAAGAGGGAGTTTGAAATCGTAACTAATGTGAGATGGAGCATAAAATGCACTCACATCTAGAAACAAAAACAAGTGTGAGATGGAGCATAAAATGCACTCACATCTAGAAATGAAAGTAAGTGTGAGATGGAGCATAAAATGCACTCACATCTTGAAAAAAAAAAAAGGCAAGGGTGAGATGGAGCATAAAATGCACTCACCCTAGAACCCCAACCCCATTCTCACTTTCAGATCCTAGGAATTCACACTAAGTGGTGAAGATGTGATACATAGCAAGCTTATGGCAATAAGCACACCTTGTTTTGATTCAAAGGAAAGTAATTGCATCTGGCTGAATTGGTTTGTTAAAAGCAATGAGCACCCATGCAGTCCAAGGAGTTTCAGCCCTGGAAGGCTTGTCTTCTTGACTATCGCTTTAACTTGGGACCATGAGGAATGGTGATTTGCGATCACTCTTGGACAAGAAAAAGGGGAGAGAGAGATGAAAAGGGAAAGGTTACCAAGTCTGAACTAAAGCATGAAATGAATCAGGCCTCATGTAGAGAAAAAGAAAGATTGAAAATCAATAGTCATTCTCTCTTGTGTTACTTGAGTTTTTTTCCTTGCCCGAGGACGGGCAAAGTTTAAGTGTGGGGGGATTTGATGAGACCAAAATGAACCCTAATTTTATCCCCTAATATTCACTCTTTTACATTTATTTAGCACTTAAATGGACTCATTACTCTTGTATTTCGATTCAGGGCAATAAAGAAGGCAATTGGAAGAAAACAGGGCAAATCGAATGATTTTGCACAGTTTCGGCGACAGTCAGTAATCTGGGCCTAACTCTCACTTCCGGACACCGAATTGGACAATTCAAGAATCATTAGAAAGATGAAAGGAAGGCCCACAACTTTTATGTTTTGGGTTTTGACAGATTCGGCCTACATCGAGTATGAAAACGAGCCCAAAGTCGGAGCAAGTTCGCAGCCAGGCCCATTTCACAACTTAAGCCCAACTCGCAGAAGTACCTTGAAGCAGCCCAACTCGAATTCAAGAGTTAAGAGTCCGAATTTCAAATGTAATCTCTAAGGAGAGAGTTTTATTAGATCTAAAGTCTTGAATGTAATCCTAGTGAGATAAAAAGATTGAGATTAGAGCATTAGATAAGAGATAGGATAGGATTAGTTCAAGATAAGATCAAAACCCCCTAAGGATAAGATGATCTCCTAGAAGGAGTTGGAAAACAGCCCTCTCCTTTGGCTATATAAAGAGGGGGGCGAACCAGCTCTAGAAATCACTCATTCCAAGATCCAAGAGATCATCAAGAAGACCAAGAAGCAAGAAGGCAGTTCGGCTATGGAGAAGAAGAGCATGGAGATTGCGCAGATCATGAGTAGCTAAGCTTCTTTTTCTGGTTCAAGGGGGGAGGTTTGTGTCATTGTGAGGTTCTGTAGTTACTTTATTTTATTTCTTTTTAATTCAAGTATTCATTGGTTCTTGTGCACATTTTTATTGGATGTTAATGTTAATTAGTCTGACAAACTGAATTAATGTTGATTTTCCTACTGCTATCCATGATTTCGGTGATCCGTAATTGTCACGAATAATGGTACAAGTAGCAATTAGGTTGATATCTTTTTGGGTCAATTGTTCGTGACAGCCTTTGACCAATGTTTTAACATGGTTCAACCTAAAAGAATCAATGGAACAAAATTCAGTAATTGCAGCTATCTCAATTATTGTTATTTTGGTTTAATTGTTTTCACAAATCTTAATGCTATCATTGTTTAACATGGAACGCTATCGTACCCAGTTGAGTGGTGATAAGTGTTGACCGAATGCTGGGTTTGGTCAACTGAATTAGGAAAACACAAGGTTTATTATGGCTATCCTAATAAATCTAAGGTTAAATGCTTGAATTGCAAGAATGCTGAATTGTACCTAGGATCGATGGCCAATCGATTCAACCCGAACCCTTGAACCAAAATTCGGTAAGACTGATTTTCTCTTGTTTGTTTAGTTTGTTATTCTTTTAATTTTAGTTATTTAATTTTCCCACACAATTACTTTACCCAGTCAGCTAAGAGATTACTAATTTGCTCCCTGTGGGATTCGACCTAGAACCACTTTTACTACAAATATTTTATTGTGGGACTAGTAAAAATTTTGAGGGCTTCGACAAACCCGTCAGTGGCCTTCTTCTTGGCATCTTCAATGCCTTGAGAAAAGATCTGCGTCCTCTCCCTAATATCCTCCTGAAGGTATTCGACCTGATGTTGCAAATCTAGCCTCAGGTCCACCATATGCTTCACTACGACTCTCATGGCCTCGGCATCTCTCTGAGACCTCATCTGCCTGGTTTGTGCAGCGCAAGCAGCCACCTCAGCATCTCGGGAAGTCACCTCTGCAGCATGGAAAGCCTCTTCGGCAGCTTGCGCCTGCCTCGAGCTCCTTTCCACCTGGGCCACCAAGGCATGGATAGAAGAATTCACCTACCAAAAGGATAGAACAAGTGATCAAAAGAATGACAACAAGAGGGATGAAAGCAAAGAGTCTGACAAGAAATCCGACTTACCACCATGGAATGAGTGGCAGCACGACAAGACATCTAGTTCAAAAGAAGATCAGTCCACGCCGCAACCTCCTCGGGGTAAATGGCCTCCCTACTCTTCTGAAGAGTGTGGTTCAGCGACAACACGCTCCTAAATTCCCCTTGGGTTCTCGAGCCTGAGGACCCAGCTCGCGTATAAGCAGACCTAGAGTAAGCGGGAGCCCCAGGGTAAGCGAGAGCCCCCGCGTAAGTAGTCTCAACATAAGGGGCCCCTACCGCTTCTTGCATTGGAGGAGCCATCTCAGGCTCCCTGGGCGGATCCTCTGATAGGTAGTCTAGTACCTCAGGCTCCGCATCTCGGGGCAACTCGGCACGAGTTCGTTTGGCGACTCGCTTCCTCCTCTTCATGCCGTGAAACAAGTGCCCACCACGAGTCCTTTCTGAGTCCATCACACCTGCGAAAAGAGTTTGGCATCAGAAAAAATGAAAGGATGGAGCAAAACAAAAAATCTCTAAGTAAGGAACCTAGCCGAACTCAGACCGGCCGCAATGAGCTTGGCCTCCATCAAATAATGATGGCATTTTAGCCAAGCCGTGCCCATTGCCGGAGGCCCTTCGCTGTCACCTTATCAAGCGTAACACCGGCGTCAGGGGCAGCCATCTCCCACCCAGTTTGGAACGGTCACCCCAATTCACTTTGCACCCCGAATTAGTCCCGTTTCCACGCTAGGACTTTGTTGGGAAGTTCGTGTAGAAGCTTAAAACCCGGGCAAGGAGACAAGTAATACGCTCGCCTACGCTCGGGAAGGGGACCCACTTGCTTCTTAAGCATTAAAATGGAGGAGAAGATCTCCAAGTCTAAAGGCAAGGCCTGTTCGCAAAATAGGGAGATTGTCCCCACCAAGTTATGAATAGAGTTCGGGTGAAGCTGGTCGACTGTAACACCGAAGTGGTTCATTACCTCGACAATGAGGGGGTGGAAAGGAATGCGCAACCCAGCAGCGAGCTGCTCCCGGAATATCATGATCTCATCAGGACCGTGTTCCTAAGGGAAACTGCCCGAAGGTATGAAGCAGGTGTACTCCCCAGGCAAGTTGAACTATGTGATAAGGGAATGAAGCCCCTCAAGCGTCATGGTTGAAGGCCCAAACTTGTCCAACGTCCGACCTCGATGAGAGGAGGATGCCAAACTACCTGAGGCGACTCGACCTACGGGTTTGAACTCTTCCTCGAGTTCTACTTCAGGTTCACTAGGACTGTCGGGGGACGCAACTCGGTTCGTAGAACCTACATCCGACTCCCTTGAACTGTCTGAGCTATCCGAGCTAGACATTGGAAGGAAAATAAGGATTATAGGAAAGTACTCACTCGAAAAAAAGCAAACGGACTACGGGAACATGAACGCGAGCTACAAGCTGGGACATTAACTGAAACTGAGATGCGAGCTCAAGAAGCAAAACGCAGGATAGTGACAGCAATTGAGGTCCCCCACTATTTATACCCACAGTAACCGAGAATCAACAACTCAAATCAAAAGACAATTCGACGGCCCGCAGTCGCGCTGATCGCATGTCTCCAAAGACCAAGACGTGACTGGCCGCACGTCTCCTGAGACTGAGACATGATTGGCCACATGTCTTTCTGAAACTGAAAGTGCCAGCGCACATCTCCTCGCCTTAAAGGCGGCAGCGGCACATTTTTTTTCAAATTTGAAAAGACGCCTGCTATCACGTCTCCCAGCAGCGCGCTTTTTAAGTTTTGAATTTTGAAATAAAAGTGCGCCATCATGTCTATCAGCATTCATAGACAGACTGGCGCGTTTCCCATCTTTTTTGGTGCTCAAAAAACCCGAAAAAATCCTAACGAGCGCACACTTCACGCTATCAGTCAAAACCTGTTCGAAGTACGGGACAATCCACCTGCCACCTCGCAAACTCCCCACGCTAGGGCAAATCCCTTAGCGCGAGGAGTGGGGGGCAATTGATGAAGGAAGATTTGGCCCGACCTCATAATCACTCAACACGTGGCAAAGGCAACAGCTCGGTACAACAATGCGCCCAAGGCACGAGCTCCAAAAGGAAGAACCAGCAGTCTGAACTCCCTACTAGGAGCCTGAACTCCCTACAAGGAGTTCGAAGTCCCCGCAAGGAGCCGAGCTCTCCCTTAGGCCCCAAGCCTTACAAACACAAAGGGAAACAACCCGAACTGGCCTGCCCCATGGCAGTTTGGGACACTCGTCTATCTGAACTCAAGACTTCACCTCGCTCACCACTCCAGCGTTTCGCCTCCAGGACGCCAAACTGAACAACCGTACCAGGCCTGACACCGAGGAGGACCGTATCCAAGGGCGGCGCACCTGACTGACTTGGGATCTGACGCTTGACAGCCGCACTTCAACGGCCACCTACCAGTTGCAGAGACGGCTCCGACAAAGAGAGCAGTGGCGGTTCTGTGCCAGCAGAGGTGATGACACCCGAACTGGCAGGAGCGCCGAGATAATCATACCCGACCTGGTAGAAGCTTAGGAGTGAGTGCGCAAAATGGTTATAAAGGGTCCCTACCCCGCAAGAACAAGGTATGTGAACTTTGTGCTATCTAGTTTTATCTTGCCTTTGAGAGAATACTAACTTGAGCTTCGAAGCAATCTCATCGGGTTCCCCCCGGAGATTCCCCGCTTTATTCTCCATTTCAGGCCCCCCTGTTGCTCCAGTTAGAGGCAAGGTCGTTGACAGTTAGGACCGGCCGGATTGCACACCATCGCTAGTGTTTTAAGAGTAATTCGGATTATTGACATGGTATTTTGTTTGTTTCACCAAAACATTGGCGTGTTAAAAATATCACCAAAACATGATATTTTGTTCGGCCACCCTGGTTACATACAGGTAATAATTTGTGTGTATTAGCTAGGTGCTTTGATGCTTTAAACAGGATCGGGGAGGAAATAGTTCTGGGTCCGGTTTTTGAGTTGAACGGTCTGATTGTCTGGTTCAAATAGACGGCCTGTTCTTGATCGACAGTTTGACGATTCGACCAATCAGACAAATCAATAGTTCACTGATGAAATCAATATTTTTAGCCAAAAAAATGGTTTTAAGTAAAACGAAACCAGTCATATGACCAATTCCCGGCTTTTCCAGTCCAATCCAATTTTAAAAACCATGCTTTGAATCTTGCTCCATCCATCAACGGTGATGCTATTTCCTTAATCCTTGGTGTGGCTGGTCAGTGTAAAATTAAATAAAAATTGTTTTGAAATTGCATGCAGGATTGGAGTTCATTGGTGCATACGGAGAGAAGCTAATCGTGGAGATGAATGGTTGCTATCCTCGTTGGTTTGCAATTATTTTCGCTGCTATGGTTGAACTTGCATGTGCTAGAGGCTTAGAGGTTACCTTGGACAATGCAAAAAATATTTTTAATGAGAGAGACAAGTGATGCTTGAAAAGTAAAAAAAGATTATTTAATTACTTCATCAGATCTGTTGTGTTTAATTAATTTCAAAGTTGATCGATTATTGACGTCCTCTTGTCATTGATTTGTACTTAATTAGAGCTTAATTAGCTTCCCCTTGCCGGGTGCAGTGAGAAGCTTGTTGATGACGAATTTCATCATCACCATCCTTCACTAATATCATATTTGGAAGCGTTGCCTCCAACGTATATATGAATATGATATTAAGCAAGAAGAAATAGTCAAACATTTGAGCGAGGACGGTTCCAAATTTCAATTGCCCTCTGCCACAGCACAAGAGTTTATGGCTACAGGAGATGAAAGGTGTCGGCTGTATTTGGAATCTCTACTTGCAAGATGTGATAATCAAGGTTGTACCACTTTCTTTCGCCTCTTATCATTCTTATACAACACTTAAAAAAGTTTAAAGGTATCATTCAAGGTGCATAAGTGTTTATTTAGGTTGGGATTACATTATTAACCATTTATTGGTGTTTTAGAAATAAGTGTTTATTTTAAAAATTAGGACTTATTTTTTTTAAGTACTTATATTTTTTTTTAAATTATTCCTAGTTAAATGTTAAAATACCACTTATAAAATTATTCTCAGTATTTTCATGTAAAAATACTTTTTATAATTTTTTTTATAAAAATGATTTTGTAAAAGTGTTTTCATAAAAATAATTTAATAAGGGTTATTTTGAAATTTAAAAAAATAAATGAAGGACAAAATAGTCACAATTGCTTTAAGTGCTTATTCAAATAAGCAATACCAAAAACTGTTCCAACAAATGGTTTAGATGTAAATAAGTGTTTATTTGAATAAGCACTTGTTTTTAAGCACTTATTCAATAACCACTTATTTTTACCATAAGCACTCCCAAACATGGCCTAAGTTAGGTGATCATACTTATTCTCTAACAATTAGATGTAGATGGCAATTTAACCCATTCTCGTGGAGCTTGGCCCTGCCCCGCCCCGCCCTGGTCAACATGGAAATTTTTACCTCTAATTGGGGTTTGAGATGGATTTCGGTGAAACCCAAGACTTTGGGAATTGGGAACAGGGTGGGGATAATATTTATCCACTCCCCCTCAATCCTGACCCCGAACCCACCATATATATATATATATAGGATTAAAAAAAATGAATTTATAAATAAGCAAGTAGGAATGACCGGGGAGACGAAAATTCAGAGATCCCCATGGAACGGGGATGGATGGAGTTGGCATTTCTAGCTCCTATGGGGTTCAGGGTGGAGCATTTGAATTTAGGGTCAGAGGCGGGACATGCAAAACCCTGCCCCACCCCGCCCTGTTCCCATTCCCACTAATGATGGGCCTTAGGCTAGTGTTTTCAACATGTGGGTGAACCAGTTAGTCCATTATATATATGGTTACATTTCACCCATAAACTGTTAGTCCATCCTGTCAGTGTTTTATTTATGATGCCATGGATTGATCAATTTGACCTTATGAAATCACTACTGGAAATTAATTGTATTTATGGATGATTTTGACATTGACATTGCTTTCAGGCTCTGGCCATTAGGCCAACTGAATCGCAGTTTTTCTGTACAGTTCCTCCAATGTATCCCATGGATGAAGATCTAACTTATAAAGCTTTGCGTTGTCAATCAAGTGGAACAATTGGGGTTGGCTGAACATTTCCTTGAAGAGATTGAAAATACACTGGCTCAAGTATAGAGGTAATGCAATATTGATAACTTATACAAAGATGTGCCATGCTTGCTTACAAAGCCCCCTTAGGTTAATTCGATTCATTAAATTTGTGAATGAAACATTGAGGAGTTGCATGGATCGACATCATCAATATGTGCAAGTACTGAAAGTTACACCAACACAAGTTTACAAGGACGCATTGGCTTTCCAACTACTTAGAATGCATGGGTACCCTGTATCTCCAGGTAAGGTAATAAGGTTTCTCTCTTAATTTGTCTCTCTTCACTCTAGCTAGTTAGATAATGATTTATTGAATTAATTACACAGGGAGCTTCCTTTCGTTCTTGAGGCGTCAGGATAATATACTAGTTCAGTACTTACTGGATGCAATGCATAATGTTTACAAAGCAACAGATCTAATATTGTTTCTGGGGGAAGATGAACTTGAGGAGGCAAGATCACTCTCAAGGAAATTACTAGAGAAAGCAATATCTTTCAAGGCTACAAAGAATAATGACACCATTTTACTCCCACCACGTTTCCGGAGACTGGTAACTCGATGATCTCCTTGCAAAATCAAACCCCCTCAAGGATTTCCTGTTAGGCAATACTCAATAGGGCTTAATTTGGTTCAGAATGTATTATACTACTTAGCTAGGCCGGCCTGCAAGTCATCTACTTTTGTTGTGACCAGATCCTCACTCGAATGGGATCTTATCCATTAATTGGATTGCAATGGAATATTGAGTAGTATACATATATAAATTAAACTATTAATACATTGAATTAGAAATGAATTTCATATTGTGTTTCATTAACAAAATGTATGGAAGATTACTGGATGTGTTAGAAAATTAATACAATATATATTAGAGTTTGTTGACCAAGTGATTTGGTGTTCAATCTTCGTCGCCCATTATGAATGGGCCTATATTTGACTACTCTTCAAGCTTGACGGAGTTTAGGACAAGGGGGTATGTTAGACAATAAATACCTATTCAGGGACCTCACTTAACACCCTAAGCTTTTCGGTTTTCAAGATGTAGACTTGAAAGGGATAATTGAAATGATTTGGACTGCATTGGTGTTGATTACATGCATGTGATATAATATAGGTTGAGCATGAGTTGAGGCTTCGGTGGTGTGCTCGAATGGATCATGTAGAGCATAGGATGTGAATTGAAGTAAATAAAACGACCTCTCCTTTGATGGGAAAATCTTCCTTGTACAGGTAAGAAGTAAGAACCTCATCAGTTCTTGTAATAACCTTAATTTAGATTAATTTTTCATCTACAACTTAAAGTGTCAATTAATTACACGTACTATATATCAGGCAGTCATTCCTTCATATCGATAATGTCCTACTGCAACTGGCTTGGAAGAACTACTTATTTCGGCAATCTATCTACAGAAGCGAACTAGATGAGCTGAAAAGGTACACAAAATCTAAATAGAATTGGCCCCATTTGATTCGTCCTAATAGGGTCCGAAATAGGAATTGGAATGGGCTATTTTGATTCCGATTGTTTGATTGAAGAGATTTCTGCTGGAATGATATTCTCCCATTTGAGGAAATAGCTATTCCATGCCCCTCTTTTAGAGATTGGCTTCAGTCAGTGAAAATCCCGTTCGAACAGTCTCTATGACTTTGCGTTGGAATATCTCCCTATGAAATAAAGTACATTGATACGGAGATATGTTCCCAATGCAAGGCTGTTCGAACAGGCCTTACATTGACTTAAGCCAAATTCCTCCCTTGGGATAGGAAATCGGATTTACTCCAAATGAGAGAGCATAAAATCATAATATAAATGTGCAGCAACCAACACTCAGCTTGGATCAAAGGTCTTATAACTAAAGTATGAGTCATTTCGATTCCTCCAAATTCTCCACAATACACATACATGAAAAGGTGATAAGCCTATATTTATACATATTTTCATACATCTAACTTGATGATTTTGGGTAATAATATTTTTGGAATTAGCATGGTATTGCACTAATTATGGTAAATTTGTCTTGCAAGATGATTTGGAGCTTAATTGTGCAATTTTAAGGAGGAATTTGATTTAATTGATCAAGATAATAATAGAGGAAGGACCACGCAGCAATGATACTCCATGATGTAGCCATGAAGGAGAGAATCCACTGAAATCGGATTTGATATGTATGCACAAAAATCGGGAAATTTTTTATTTTGATATAGTTCTCGTATTTTGTGAATAACTTTCTGCCTACAACTTAGACTAAGATGATTCAAATAGCTAATTAAAGCTAAGAGATAGGGATACAATACTTATGTTTATAACTCAATCTAATTCCGCCAAAAACCAAGTGAAATTCAATATACAAGTTTCGGGTCTGGCAGTTGGCAATGCAGAAGAAATAGGAATTCAACTGAAATAAAGACTAAGAGACCTAATTTGTATTGAATTAGGAGTCTGCATTGGAAAGCAATTGAGGGGAGGCTGTACTATAAAAATGACCATAGACTCAAGGCAAAGGGGCACATCCTTAGAGAAAATTCAATAGAGAAGAGAAAAGGAAGCAGTCTCAGTACATCAGAAGATAAGAGAAAGCAATTTCAGCACGCCAGAGAATGAGAGGAAAAATCCGAATTCAAGAGGGAGAATGGCTTAGTTGTTGCATTTGTCTTCTACCTTCAAAGGCTAAAGTTTTCTTGTTATTCTATTCAATCTTTGATGTGTTCTTGTTGTGTTTTCCCTTTAATTTTCTTGAGTATGTTGAATTTAATGATGTCTAGTTAAATTCTCTTAGCTAGGGTTTAGATGGATTGTGATCTTAAAATTATATATTTATTTGTTTAATTCAATTCAATAACTTTATTATTAGCATGGAGAATTTTTATTGCTATACTTAATGCTTTAAAAGAATTGGCCAATCTTTTAATGGTTTATTGATTCATGCATGACTGACCAAATGATTGTTATGAATTAAATCCCTAGGCAATACAAATCGCATGCTAGACTATGATATTGAAAGATGATTAGCTAATGTGTGGGAATCAAGGAAGCTTAATGAGTCAAATCCCCCTTCTACGATTAGAGGCTTCCAAAGAAATTAATGCTTATTTTTCCTTTTAACAACCACTTAGAAATTTGATGGTAACATTGGATTAATAAAGGAATTAATCGGGACATGTTGTCAATATTATATCATAATCCTAAGATATAATATTGCAACTAGTTGGATAATAAATACCTGATAATTCATTATTGCATCATAAAAATGTTTCAAAAAATCTCTTATACAAATTGCCATTTCCGAGTCTTATTCAAATATAATATCATTAGGCATTTTTACATTATTAAAATTAGTAAGAACTTGTTTATGAGAAATACAACTTTCTAATATAGAATAGGTGGAATTCCGTCTATTTTTATCATCTAATATAAAATGTTTATATTTTAAACCATAATTTTGACATAAATATTTAAATTATTGTTTTCTTGCTCTAGAACTTTTAATATATAAAATACAATTTCTAATTTTAGAAATATGAGTAGAAATAATATTTAAAGCATCCTGAATATAAGATGTGACATGCACATCTATATAAAATAATTTACCATTTAAACATGGTTTTAATTGAGATTTTAAAATATTTGTTATAGAATCATTATTACTAGCATTATCAAAACTAATAGAAAATAATTTATTCTTAATTCCATAAGCATGCAAAGTATTTAAAATGCTTGCAACAATAACTGGGCCAGTATGTCATCATTCAAGCCTAGTAAAACTTAAAATTCTTTTATTTAAAAGTCATTTTTCATCAATAAAATGACTAGTGACACAAATATAAATTATGTTAAATTTAAAAGTCCAAATATCAGAAGTAACGCCACCGTGTTGGGACCGAGGACTCCAAACCCTAGGCCCAGCATGACCGTGTGTCCGTCATGATGGGCCTAGCACGGCCCACATGCCATCATGTTGGGCCACAGGCAACATGACCCAATTTACACCTTTATTATAGATGTTTCAACTCAGAGCAAATTCGTAAATTGACAACCATTTGACATTGCTCAAGATAGTACATTCTGTATTGGTGATGCAATATATGAATTACATATAAAAAATTTATCAGATGTCTGAAGTTACCATTTGTGTAAGATAATTTGAGAAGAGAGAGCAAGAAATATTGTAGGCTTAGAGAGGAAAAGCTATATAAGGTTTGTAAAGGTTTTCCTACCTTTCCTTATTTTTTCCTTCAAAGCAAACAGGGGCCTAAGTTAAATTATCAAGCTAAGTGCTTCTCATCTCTCAAATATAAATGGGTCTCATTGGATCAGACCAGTTGGACCACACAAGGCTAATTAATATTTTGATTTTGATTCAACTAAAATCTGGGATATCTAACTTCAATTCAAAATCCAATAGAATCGTAAACTTATATTCGGATTTGATTCAATAAATCAACTGATATCCTCTTAGACAGTGTATTCCCATAGCTACAATTAGCTTGATGTACATTATGACATTTATTGTAAATAAAAAAAGTACATATTTGATTCAGGTTATATTGGTGTGTTTTTGTGTAATACCCTTAAACTAGACACTTATGAGACTTGCGTTACTTTAGAATCTTCACAATCGTTGGATAGATCTGGAGAGATTTATCCTGCCAAGTGCTGACACGGATGTGCCGCCAAGTTGGTTGGGGTGGCTTGTCTCAGCTGTTAGGGTTAGACCCGAGGTACATGTAGTGTAGGTTTACTTGAAACCCTGAACCGGACCAGAATTCCAGTATTGCCCTGGACCTTGGTGATTAGTGGGCAAAACTAGAATGTTACATCTGACCCCTAGACTCGATTATGATACTACACTAGGTGTCGGATTGGGATGTCTTTGATATGCCAATCAGTGAGATCCTTAGAGGGGGTCAAAACCTGGTTATGTTGGGACAGTCCAAGAATTCATCTGAGTGGGTGATCATAGTGACAGGATTAGCCTCTTTGTCGGACAAAGTGAATGATTGGGGAATGCACTCTCTCTAATGGAAACCTAAACTATCAGTAGTTGATTTCAAATTGTTGAGACTTGTTTTTGCAAAATATATTTATATAGAAATATACATATATATTATGGTTTCACAAAATGTTCGCAAAAGAGTTTTAATTCCCGAGATCCATGTGAGTAGAGAGTGCAACACTATACCTTGTAGCCGAGGGAGAGGTCCTCTCTTGTCGAGTAGTGTTTGATCATTATAGGCTGAGAGGTTAAGTGTAAGACCATTTATGGATAATAAATCTGATGGCCTAATCTCACATCTGCCCACAGTCTTTGGGCCTTCATAAGATGGTTGGACCCAATGACCATCTATTGTAAATGTTGAGCCCATTAAGAGCCCATACTGATGGACTTAGGGGTTCACTATATTCAATAGTGAATTCGGTTAGGCCTTGTAATAGAGGTTGGGCTGAACTCATGTGGCTGATGTGGAGATCAATGATGGGGTCCCACGCCATACAAAGAAAACCAAACTAGCAAGCACTTAAAGGGAAATGAGCCTGAAAGCTTAATAGGCCTAAAGCCTAATTCAAATTAGGCTTAATATGATTAATTAAATAGGGGGCGAATCTGGGTATGGATCAACAGAAAATGATAGGAGGATAACTCTTATCCACTTAGAGAGTCCAAATCTAAATAGATATTTGGATTAGGAAACTTCTAATTTGATTAGGAGTAGTTGATCTTGATCTGTAGATATGATAAGGGATAAGCTTTATCACTTAATCAGTTCAGATCCAAATAAAGATTTGGATCCAGAAACTCCTAATTAGATTAGGAGGTTAACTCTTTAAGGGTTATATAAAAGGAGGAGGGTGAATTGGAAAAATGTTACATAGTTTTACTACTTTCTGCATTCAGTCCTCTCTCCCTCTACTCTTACCGCCCTACCATGTTCGATCTCCACCTCTTGGAGTGATAAGATTGGATCTTGATATTGTTTTTTGGTAGAAGAAACAATCTTGAAGTTGTGCTCACAACCCTATTCGATTCTTGTTGAAGAATCTGAGGTTCTTGCTGAAGAACCCCTTGTTGATTCTTCTTCACCTTAAGCTATGTCATCTTCATCGGATGAAGGATTTGGCGACCTCTTTGGGCGTGAACACCTACATTGGGAAGAGCTTTTGCATGGATTCCATATCAGGTATATCTCACCCTAATCATGGTACAAATTTGGTATGGTTTGTTTCAAGAAAGAACCTTGAAAAAAGTAGTTTTCTGAAATCAATAGGATTCTTGGAAGGGAGAACGAAATTTTGAAAATTCGCCCAACCACCCTGCATGGTTCAGCCATCCATATGATGGATCTCCCTTCCCTTCGGTGATATTAGAGCTAGGTTCAAGTCTTGAACCAAATCTGGACCAGATCTAAACCTGCACAAATGGGCAAAAATTGTTCTACCCGATTTGCACAAGTTTACTATTTTTTCTGAGAAATTTGTTCTCAGTAATGGGTGTATAGATCTTAAATTAATTATTTATTATTCTTTAATGATTATGGAATGGTTCTGTAATTGTTTCTTAAATTCTTGGGTTGTCGTGTGGTCGAGGTCGAATTCTTTAAAGGTGGCAAGATTTGCATACCCTACAAATTTTATTCTATTCGTTTTGGTCTATAAATATATATTTTTTAATTTTAGACAAATTATATAGGATTTAATGTGATGTAATTAATAGAAAAATAGGTTTTTGTATTTTTTTTTTCATGTCTGAAGACTTACTAGAGTGCTTGGAGGAAGAGCATACCTTTTGTAGTTTGAGAAACTACAAACTCTAATTTGTAGATAACGATTTCACTATCTGCGATTAACCCTTTGGTTTGTAGGTGTGAAATCACATGTACAACCCTCTGATTTGTTTTCTTGTTGATTCTTAATTGCCTTTAATCGGTTTTAATTAATTTTAGATCATAATCTTGAATTGGATCTTGCAATGGACACTAAACCTTAGGTAGGTTTGACCCAAGATTGGTCCAAACTAGTTGGACCGAACCTATGTTTAATAAGGGTCTATTCACAGCCCCAAATTCTGATTTGGGCCAGGGTTTGATGACCCATTACAAGATGCAATTCGGCCCACCTTGTAAAACCTAGTTTCATTAAGTTAAAACTACATTAGCCCTAATTTAGCATAAATTCTATATGATAATATTATGGGCTTTAATGGGCTGATATTGATTTAACTTAATTAATTTAGGGTTTTACAGTTGATTTAATTGATTAGATTAATTATGTGATGCATATGATGTATGTATGTGTGATGTGCTACGTACATGGGCCATAAGCACTTGGCCCATGTTCATTCATTTAGTGTCTCTTTATGCACACTATGGCTAAACTCACATCATTGCCATGGTGTCTATAAGATCATTCGATGATCTCCCTTCATAATGGGTCCCACATCAGGAATTGTGTCATGGTGTCCACAAGAGGAATCATGTGGAACCCTAGCCTATTCAAGGCCCATCTGAATATGACTTTAAGAAAATCAGTGAGAGCCACTTTGGTTTGACCTAAGTCAGAACTAAGGCATAATACTTGTTCCCTCCAAGAAAATATAAGTGCATGTGATAGGGAGATTTATATGATGAACTCTCTCAAGACCTTCTATCATTAGCATGAAAATGGGCTTATTAGTAATTAAGAGATGCACCATAAAACTGGGTTATCCATTTGCTAATGAGTCTATTGGATTGTTTCATAAGATGATAGGGGTGTCATAGACCGATGTGGAAGGGGCCTATCCTAAAATAGAAGACTCTCTCACGGTACCTTGGCGTTTACAAATATGATGGGTAAACACTTACTAGACAGAAAAATTTAACCTAAAATGGCAATGAACCTTGTGTGGTAGAGGCCAAAGGGAAAGCTCATAAGATGAGTGGATATGATCCTTCACAGAAGGAGGTGGGGTTATATAGTTGAAATAGTTGGATCTATGCACTCTATGTGATTTCCCACATTTCCAGAGACATACATCGCAACTTCCGTCACTGAGAAAGGAGAGAAATTTCATAGATGAACAAATGGAAATGAAACATAGATTAAAAGTCATTTCTATATAGATAACATAAATCAAATCAGGTTGTGGACTAATAATTTGCTTTGCCCAAACTATGCTGACTAGTTTCGTAACCTTATGCTAGTTTTGACGTCCGAAAAACTGGACATGGTTGCTAAAAACCCTATCCCAGATCATCCGGATCATATGACTTCTAAGGTCCATAGGAAGGAATATCAAGAATGGGAAGAGAAGAACTCTCTTGCCTAGTGCTACATCATAGCCTCCCTCGACAATCTAATACAAAGACAATTCAATCAGATCGAAGTGTCTAAAGATATCCTAAATAGTCTGAGAATGATGTATGAAGAGCATACTCATTCTACTCGACAGAAGGTCCTAAAGTTGTTTATGACCACTAAAATGACTGAGAGCCAAATGGTTCATGACCATTGTCTAAAGATGATGGGCTACATCAATGAACTGGAGGCTCTCAGGTTAGAGCTTGATCATGTCACCAGGATTGATGTCGTCCTAAATGTTAGCCTTCAAGAACTCAACAGTATGTTACAGAGGGCTGAATAACTAATTAAGAATGACAAATCGATAGCCATGCTTGTTGAAGGTGTCAATTCGGGTAAGAAAAAGAGGAGGGCAAAGAAGAAACCTCATAAGAAGATTAGCAAGCCTAAAAGGCAAAAGAAGGACAAGACATCGAATGTTTGTCACTTTTGCAAGCAAATCGACCACCGAAAGAGGAATTGTCCTCAATATCTGGAGACTAAGAAGCAATGTAATTTTGAATCTTTTGTCATAGAGATCAATTTGTTAGTCACTTCTACTTCATGGTGTATTGACTCTAGGTCTTCTATTCATACATGTAACACATTGCAGGGGTTCAAGACAAGCAGAAGACCAAGTGACGGAGAAGTTACGCTCTACTTGAGGACTTCTACAATAGTTGCAGCTATAGCTATAGGAATTGTAGAATTAGTTTTCAGAGAATGAATTATTATACTTAAAGATTGTCTTTATGTACCTACACTTAAATGAAATTTGATTTCAATTTCAAAATTGTGCATGGATGGTCATTTTATTTTGTTTAGTAATATGATTACTATTAAACGGAATAACAAATTTCTCGCATACGGAGAACATGAGAATGGTTTCTATGTTCTCCATCATTCTCTAGAAGCAAACTTAATTGAAACTACGTCATAACTAATCCCTAAGAAGAGAACTCGTGATACATTTAATCCCATATACCTATGTCATTACCGACTTGGCTACATTAATATATATTGTATCACAAGGTTGGTAAATGATGGTCCTTTGGATTTTCTAACTATAGAAGATATCTTAACCTATAAGCCTTGCCTTCATGGTAAGATGATGAAATGGCCATTTACAGGTAAGATTGAAAGATCTACAGGCACGTTTGACCTTATACATACTGATGTATGTGGTCCCATGAATGTTAAGACACGTAACCAACATGCTTATTTTATAACATTTACCGATGACTTCTTACGGTATGGTTATGTGTATCTAATGAGACACAAGTTTGAATCCTTTAAAAAGTTTAAAGAGTTCAGCCAAGAGGTCGAGAAACAATTGGGGAGAAAAACTAAGGCCCTTCGATCAGATTGATGAGACGAATATCTCTCTGATGAATTCAGGAACTACTTAAAGGATAATGGGATTATATCACAACTAGCTCCTCCTACAACACCACAATTAAACGATGTATTGGAGAGGAGAAATCAAACTCTATTGGATATGGTCCTTTCACTTCTCGTCCACTCAGAATTGCCTATATCCTTTTAGGATTTTGCATTAGAGATTGCGATTTATGTGTTGAACCAGGTTCCAACCAAATTCATTACTAAAACTTCATATGAGCTATGGACCGATAAGAAACCAAGTGTTAGACATTTGAAGATTTGGGGGTGTTCGGCACATGTTAAAAGAACAAGTGCTGACAAATTATAACCCAAAATCAATCGTTGCCTATTTGTAGGTTACCCCAAAAGCTCTATAGGTTACTTATTCTATAATCCAAAAGGGAAAAAAGGTGTTTTATAGTTGAAATGCCTACTTTCTAGAGGAAGATTACATCTTAGATAATCTTCATCAGGAAGTTGTTCTTAATGAGGAAAGCCCAGGGGTAATGGGAGATGTCCCACAAGATCTAGATAATAACCAACCTAAAAGGTCTACCTGGGTATCCAGGCCTCTAGTTCATTACAGTTATGATCAAGAAAGTTACTTGATGGAAGCCATGATTAGTGATGAAGATCCCATGACTTATATGGAATCTATGTTGCACATAGATTCTTTGAAGTGGAAAGATGCCATGAGAGTTGAGATGGACTCAATGGAGTCTGGACTCTAGTAGATCTACCCGTTGGGGTGAAAGCAATTGGTTGCAAATGGATCTATAAGAGGAAGAAGGGCCCCGATAGTAAGATTGAGACCTATAAGGCTCGTCTTGTTGCAAAAGGGTACACTCAGAAAGAGGGAATCAACTATGAGAAAACTTTTTCGCTAGTGGCTATGCTTAAGTCTATTAGGATCCTACTAGCTCTATCAACACACTTTGATTATGAGATTTGGCAAATGGATGTCAAAACCGTGTTCTTGAATGGAGATCTTACTGAAGATATCTAAATGCAACAACCACAAGAATTCATTGTTGCAGGTCAGGAACACATGGTGTGTAAACTTAATTTATCCATATATGGACTTAAATAAGCTTTTAGGAGCTAGAACATCTGATTTGAGTCTACCATCAAACAGTTTGACTTTGAGCAGAATCCAGATGAGCCCTGTGTTTACAAGAAGACAGTGAGAGATAAGATTACATTATTGGTTCTGTATATAGATAACATTATACTCATTGGGAATGATGTAGGAATATTAACTACAGTGAAAGTACGGCTTTCACAACAATTTTCCATGAAAGATCTTGGAGAAGTCTCTTACATCTTGGGACTTCGGTTCTATAGAGATAGATTAAGGAGGATAATAGGATTATCCCAATCTGCTTACATTAACGAGATTGTTAAAAGATACAGCATGGAGAACTCCAATAAAGAAAATGTTCCTTTCAGGCACGGAGTCACTCTCTCCAATGGTATGTCTCCCAAGACTCCCGAGGAGATTAAGAGCATGAGAGAGGTAAGCATATACCAGTCTAAACCGGGACAACAACACTGAACTGTTGTATAAAACATACTCAAATACCTTCGAAGGACAAAAGAGTTTTGTCTAGTATTCGATAGTAGTTCACTACAGATCCTAGGGCATACTGATGCCAATTTGCAATCATATCCAGATGATAGAAAGTCTACATCTGGTTACATCTTTACGATGGGGTCCTTTGTAGTCAGCTGGAGCAAACAGGGGTCCACAGTATATTCCACAACCGAGGCCGAGTACATTGCCATAAGTGAAGCTACCAATGAAGCCATTTGGACGAAGAAGTTTATTCAAGAATTAGGAGTTGTTCCATCCAACACATCACCCATTCCACTATTGTGTGACAACACTAGAGCCATTGCTCAGGCTAAGGAGCCACGAGCCCATTCGAAGTCGAAGCACATCGAGAGGAAGTACTATATATTACGAGAGATTGTTGGCGGAGGGGACGTTCAGATTTAGAAGGTAGCATCGGCGGAAAATGTATCAGACCCATTGACTAAGCCACTAACATAGAAAGTGTTTGAGAAACGTGTAGAAAGTATAGGACTTTGGCATGTACCCGATTGGACCTAAGTGCAAGTGGGAGTTGTTAGATAGTATATGCCCTTAACTCCAATCAACTTGATGTACATTATGACATTTATTATAAATGAATAAAGTACATATTTGATTCATGTTATATTAGTGTGTTTTTGTGTAATACCCTTAAACTTGACACTTATGAGACTCATGTTAGTTTAGAATCTTCACAGTCGTTAGATAGATCTGAGGAGATTTATCCTACCAAGACTAACACTGATGTGCTGCCAAGTGGGTTGGGGTGGCTTGTCTCAACTGCTAAAGTGAGACCTAAGGCACATGTAGTGTGGGTTTTCTTGAAACCCTGAACCAGACCAAATTCTAGTATTGCCCTGGACCTTAGAGATGGATGGGCAAAACTGGAATGTTACACTTGACCCCTAGACTCGATTATGGTACTACATTAAGTGTTGGATTTGGTTGTTTTTGATATGCCAATTAATGAGATCCTTAGGGGAGTCAAAACCTAGGTATGTTGGGATAGTTTGAGAATTCACCTAAGTGGGTGATCATAATGGCAGGATCAACCCCTTTGTCGGACAAAGTGAATAATCGAGGAATGCACTTTCTCTGATGGAAACCTAAACTACCGACAATTGATTTCAAATTGTTGAGATTTGTTTTTGCAAAATATATTTATATAGAAATATACATATATATTATGGTTTCACAAAATGTTTGCAAAAGAGTTTAATTCCCGAGATCCATGTGAGTAGAGAGTGCAACATTGTACTTTGCAGCCGAGGGAGAGGTCCTCTCTTGTTGGGTAGTGTTTGATTATTATGGGCTGAGAGGTTAAGTGTAAGACCATTTAGGGATAATAAACTTGATGGGCTAATCTCACATCTGCCCACAGTCCTTAGGCCTTCATAAGATAGCTGAACCTAAGGGCCATTTAGTGTAAATGTTGGGCCCATTAAGAACCCATACTGATGGACTTAGGGGTTCACTATATTTAGTAGTGAATTCGGCGAGGCCTTATAACAGAGGTTGGGCTGAACTCATGTGGCTGATGTGGAGATCAATGATGGGGTCCCATGCCATACAAAGAAAACCAAACTAGCAAGCACTTAAAGGGAAATGAGCCTGGAAGCTTAATAGGCCTAAAGCCCAATTCAAACTAGGCTTAATATGATTAATTAAATAGGGGGCGAATCTGGGTATGGATCATTAGAAAAGGATAGAAGGATAACTCTTATCCACTTAGAGAGTCCAAATCCGAATAGAGATTTGGATTAGGAAACTTCTAATTTGATTAGGAGTAGCTGATCCTGATATGCAGATTAGATAAGGGATAAGCCTTATCACTTAAAGAGTTCAGATCCAAATAAAGGTTTGGATCAAAATCAAGAAACTCCTAATTAGATTAGGAGGTTAACTCTTTAATGGTTATATAAAAGGAGGAGGGCGAACTAAAAAAATGTTACACAGTTTTACTGCTTTCTGCATTCAGTTCTCTCTCCCTCTACTCTTGCCGCCCTACCTTGTTCGATCTCCACCTCTTGGAGTGATCAAGATTGGATTTTGATATTGTCTCTTGGTGGAAGGAACAATCTTGAAACTGTGTTTACAACCCTATTTGATTATTGCTAAAGAATCTAAGGTTCTTGCTGAAGAACCCCTTGCTGATTCTTCCTCACCCTAAGCTTTTGTGTGGATTCCATATCAGGTATACCTCTCCCTAATCTTGGTACATATTTGGTCTGGTTTGTTTCAAGAACGAACCTTAAAAAAAGTAATTTTTCTAAATCAAGGAATATGATTCCTAGAAGGGAGAAATAAATTTTTGAAATTTCGCCTAACCATTGCATGGTTCGGCCATCCATATGATGGATCTCCCCTTCACAATTCAAAACTAATTCTAAGTAAAAGTGGAATTAGATGAAAACAAGGCACATATTATTGTTTTGTTTATAATTGAAACAACAGTGCCTTAAAAACGAATTTGTAGGGAAACTATTTGGAAAAGCATCAAATTATAGTTTTGGGTAGAAACAACAATTTCTTAACCTGGATTTTATTTGTTTTATAAAAGAAGACGTTTAAGATATCAATCAAAATAGGTTAACAGATTCGAGCCTGGATCTGTTTCTCATGACGCTGGGTGTAAAATGCTATGTAACCCATCCGTGTTTTGTTTTTGTATATTAAGTGTGGTCCCATGTGTCTTCTATATTGAGTGTGGGTCCCATGATTGATTATGTAGAGTTTTAAGTACAGCAAATTGGGATCTGCTCTCAGCTCTCACACAACGCTTCTCACACCGATCTCACAAGCACATCTCCTCATGTATCCGGAGCATTCTCATACTTGTGTGTTATTATATTCATGATAGATATTCCCAATGTATGGTAGAATTTTCCTGTGATGTATGTTCTGTGAGGAGTAGATTTGAACAACAGATCTCAAGGTTTCTAAAACCCATAGAACCATTCTGAGGACCGGTTCGTGGGTCAAACAGTCTGATTTGAATGGATGGCTCGTTCTAACTTAAAAAAAATAAAAAATAGAAAATGACAAAAAATGGTTTAATCACCTGCATCACTATATCGCTGACCAAATCGTAGCAAAAAGTGATTTTAGGATGAAATAAAACCGATTAGGAGGGGCGGGGGTAGATTCAAGCCCATGGGCTACACAGTGGGCCTTGTGTTATGTCAGTTATGATAACATCCTGCCTTGCTGACTCCCGCCACAGGTTTTATATTACGTGACAAAATCAATCACTACCCTCCTGCAGAGAAGTTCTAGGACTTCCATTTCTGTGGTTTCAGAGCCAACCTCGAGATTCCCACAATTTGAGTGGCTCACATAATTTGAGCGGAAATATTCGTGTAGCAACTAATAAATCAAAGAAAATCTATCTGGAATCTAGAAGATGAGCTATTTCTACAAAGTAGTTTTCACGGTCCAATTCACTAAGTTATGGGCCCATGACAAGTGAATATTCAGTGGGCTGTAACAAACTTTTGTCACCACGGGGATCCACGATATTTTCTCTTTAAATTTACACCCATCTGACGGCAGCCATGATCCAGGAATCCATGGGCTTGAATGGTTTTAAAAAACGACTTGAAAATGGAATTATTCTAGTCATTAGTTTCTGGGTTAATAGTTCGATCATCTGATTTGAACAAATGATCTATTTTTACAAAAAAATTAAAAAATAAAAATAATTAAAAATAAAAAATAGCTATAAACTGTCAAATGAGTTACCAGATCAACAGTTCAATTGCTTGAATTAATAAATCATTGACTGATTTAATGATTTTTAGTCAAAGACCAAATTTAGAATAAAACAGAACCGATTATTTAAACGATACACAAACCAAACGGTCCTATCATTCAGGTCAACGGTTCGAAAACCATAACCTGAATCTACTCAAATCCAAATCGCTTGTGATGTGCCAGAATCAACTTCTTACTCGGATCCTATCCCAATAATAGCTTGAATGCACCCTTTAAACCTAGATGGATCCTTGCTAATAACCATTGTAAATTCGACCCGTATTTATTATTTAGGCTGCATTTTGGTAAGAACGGAAAAAGATAAAGAAAAATTGGATCCAAATTGGAATCCGATCCAACCAGATCCAAGTTGGGCTTTTTCTCTTTGGTTCAAAATTCAAGATTTCTTCTGGTTCCCAATTTGTTGAATGGGCGGTTTTTTTTTTCATTTTAGTTGAAGATCTCAACCACCAATAATCATTAATCACATCTCAAATGAATCTTTTCTTTTTGTGGACTACATAGCTCAGTTCTCAGTTCCTCACGTAAATTAGACCCCTCAGATAGATCCGTAAGTTAATCAACGATCAACGGTCCTAAATAACAACTTATGTTTCTAAGATGTTCCGCGTGTCATCCATTATCTCCGGTTAATCAACTACGTATTAAAGCTTCTCACTTTGTCCTCTTCAACTCGGAGAGAAACCAGATCGATTGATTTCTATCTTTTTCAATCGCTTTGTTCTTCCCAACTAAATCCAGTCATGGCTTCTGTAAATAGTGTTGCAGCCCCAAGATTTTTTGCCGTCGCAAAACCCGTCAGAGAATCGAAGACCAGATTATTTAATTTCGGTGTAAAAGGTGCCTCTGGTTCGTCTTTGCAGAGTTCTCCATCGAATTCGAGTTTCTTGAGAGTAAAGAGTAGAGGACGGGTTGTGCGATCCGTAGTAGAAGAGTTCGACGTCATTCCAGTTCGGAGTAGTGTTTCGACAGACCTGCAGAACGGAGTGGTAGCTCGAATTGAAATAGAACAGGAAGGTGGGAGCTCGAATCAGGTCGGTGGGTTCGCAAATGAGGGTAGGTTATCGCTCGAGGGAGCCGGAGAGTTTCAAGGGTTCTCTTCGTCTTCTTCGTCTGTTCTTTCGGATGGGAAGGGAGAAGAGGATGATATTGATAAGTTAATCGACAGAGCAATTAACGCTGCAATCGTTCTCGCTGCTGGTTCCTTCGCTATCACTAAATTGCTCACCATTGACCATGACTACTGGCATGTAAGTAATTCCATTTCGCGATTTGAATTGTAATTACCATACGGGTTTTCGTAATTATAGTTACAAGAACTTAGGCAACCAAAAATGGTTTTCTTTTAGCTCGTTTTTCCCCCAACCCCAAGAAGAAAAAAAAACCTTTTGGTTGGGTTTGTTTCAACGTAAAATGGACGAAAAATTTATCAGGTTGAAACGTGTGAGCTATATTTTCATCCCTTTAAAGGACATCAAAACAAATTAGAAGGGAATGAAAGCTATAAAAGGGGTGGAAATAATAGCTGAATTTTTCAGTCTGAAAAACTTTACGTCCATTTTATGGAGAAATAAACGGAGCCATGATTCTCACATGAACAATAACAATGGAATTCAGCAATTAATTTCCTTTTTCTATTTGTGGAGCAATCTTTCTGTTTTTTTGGTCAGTTGAGGGTCTTTACTTCTTTCTTGTAATTCCTACACATTTCTATTTTTATTCATACTTTTACCTGATGTTTTACATCAAATATGTCTGAGCCTTCCGGTTTTTTTTTTTTTTTTTTATTCAAGGAAACTTCATTACTGATTAACTAAAATATTTACCATGCACAATTTTCTTCTGTGCAAAAGTTTTGCAGTAAAACATGCATGGTATGCTAACTTGTGAGTATTTTTCTCAATTTGGTCTTCGTTCTACTAAAACTGTATGCGAGGAGTTTGACCTTGTTTGTTTCCACCCTTCCTGAAAACGACATAAGAATTATAACTGAAATCAGAATGAACAATTTCTTACTTGATTTTGAACATCAGAACTCATATTTTCTTTATTTCTTAGGGATGGACTCTTTTTGAGATACTAAGATATGCGCCCCAACACAACTGGAGTGCTTATGAGGATGCTCTTAAAACAAACCCCGTTTTAGCTAAAATGATGATCAGTGGGGTTGTCTACTCTCTAGGAGATTGGATTGCACAGGTAAGCCTGTATCTTACAGGAAACTCCTTTTCTTGTTCATTTGTTTATTTATTTACCTTCTGATAATGGTCTTATAAATTTGCAGTGCTATGAAGGGAAACCTCTTTTTGAGTTTGACAGAGCACGCATGTTCAGATCAGGTCTTGTTGGATTCTGTCTTCATGGCTCCCTTTCTCATTATTATTACCAGTTCTGCGAGGTGAGTACTCATAGATGTGTTTCTTAGAGCTGTTTGTTCAACTTATTAGTTGACTTTTTTCTTAAACCTAACAGAGTCTTTTTCCAGGCACTTTTTCCTTTCCAGGAATGGTGGGTGGTCCCTGCTAAAGTTGCATTTGACCAGACTGCATGGTCGGCAGTTTGGAATAGCATCTACTATGTGATATTGGGATTCTTGCGATTAGAATCACCTGCCAATATTTTTAGTGAACTCAAAGCAACATTTTGGCCGATGCTAACTGTAAGAAAATTATTTGCTATCCCTGCTTCCTTTCTCCATTGATTTGTTTTCTATGGGAAATGTTAGACGAAGAAACCTGGTTGTAAATTTTCTTTTTGCACACTTCTCTTATCAAAACCATAATTTTTTGGGCATTGTTTATATGTTTTTTTATTCTTTTCTTCGTTGTTCAAAAGAATGACAGCTTTGACGCTGCAACCTACCATCACCCAAAAAGATCAAATTTTTATTAAAAGCAATGATAACAATAATTTCATTGTAGAATTATTACTTAGAATGGATTCCTAGCATCTGAGCCATCTAAAAATGCATTGAGCTGATAAAAAAGGATGGTCCTCAGGAGTCAGGACTGTCCCAACACTGCTCTTCTTTGTAGGCATTGGTGCTTTGTGCGGTTTCTTATCCATCACTACTTGAGTTATCAGTGCAATAGATGGAATCATGGGATAATGAGCCCAGCATTCCAGAAGTTAGTAAATATCAGATTAATGTTTTAAGGCTTCATGAATAATATAGTATTTTATACCAATCAAGCAATATATGTATATTTATGTATGTATGTATGTATGTATAGAAGTTTTATTTTGAGTCAATTCAATTGAATCTAGGTTTGGGTATGGTAGGTAGTTGATCTCTTATTTTACCCAAGAAATCTAAATGCATATCCTGAATACTCAGTTAAGTTGGTCAAGTACTTCGAACATGGCTATGTATCAGGATATAAGTCCCATATGCTTGACAGATGTTCAGTCAGGAACCTTCTGAATCCAAGTAGAATTTTGAACTTAAAGACTTACTATTTAGACAAGATTAAAGATGGTAAATGTGAACTTATTAGTTAGGGTAGTTTCAAGAAAAGATTCCAATAGCTTTGCCAATGTGCTGACAATAATTGCATTTGGTTCTTTAGTTTAAGAACACTAGTGCATGTATGGGAAGTTATGCAACTCAAACCTAACATATAGCTCTGATATGGTTGGTTTCCCAACTATTGTCTCTGTGAACATGGGCTAAATAATCACATAATGTTATATAAGGCATATATTGCACTTTCTATATGTGTTTCTATGTATGCAGGCATGTACTTGTACATAGTTAACATTCTTTATGGTCATTTCCTTGACAGGCTGGTTGGAAGCTTTGGCCTTTTGCTCACCTGATCACCTATGGTGTGATCCCAGTTGAACAAAGGCTTCTTTGGGTGGACTGTGTGGAGCTCATTTGGGTGACCATACTTTCAACGTAAGTATCTAACAGATTCACTAGGACTGTTGAAGATCAATCAAAAGAAATCTAACAGGGGCATCCCGATTTCTCATAAAAAGATGGTATTAAGTTAGGATAATTAGAAGCACACTTACCTATCTATTAGAAGATTCTATTTATCATTTATTGTTCTTGGTCTGATCCATTCCTGTTTATCAATGTTCATGGATTCAGAGATTATAAGCTTTCCCATCAGGTAGATACAGTCTGGTAATCTATGCCCTCATGCTTTCAATGTGGGGGCCCCACTGCGGCATATTAGTAATTTTCACTATCAGTCTAGGATATACATCACTGATTAAGAAATCATCATCATATTCTTTGGTGATCAGAAGTTATATAGCATTGAGGTTGTTAAGTAGGAGATCTATCATTGCACAATCACAACCTAACTGGAAATATTCTGCTGAAGAGTGAAGAGACCCATCATTGATGGCTAGAAGATGTACAATGGGTAATCCACAAAATAATGTTTCAATTATCTGACTGCAAATTGGGAATATTCTGCTGAAGAGATCATAGTGGGAATGATTAAGGGGGTTTTCTCCAACATGAATCATTTTAGTTGTTCTCATTTCAAGAATGGGCTCTACAAATGGTTTGAATAAACAATATTTTCTTAAAACTAGAAAATATCAGATTTGTTCTTGGTTGCGTAGTGTTTTACTTTTTTTCTAATCCCAACTATATGGTTTGGCTACATAAATCCTGTTTCATCATTCCATTCTATTTAATGCCATGTCCAGTCCACTGTTAAATTATGAGCGTTTAAATCATTTCTTACTATTTCGACCCATGTTCTTTTTCATCTGCTCCTACTTCTAGCCCCCTCAACTTGCAACAGATCACTTCTTATGGGTACTTTCGATGGTCTTCTATGCATGTCACTGAACTATCTTAGTTTACTCTCTCATTTTACCACCTATTGGAGCTACTCCTAGGTTCCTTCGAATGACTTCAATTCCAACCCTATCTTTTCTAGTTTTTCCATTAATCAATTTTAGCATAGCATTTCTGTCACACTCATTTTTTTGGATATGTTGCTTTGTGATTGCCCAACATTATGCTCCATAAAGTATATCTGGCCTTACAACTGTTAGAATTTTCCTTTTGATTTGTATGGTATTTGCCTACCGCATAAGACTCTAGATGACCACCTCCATTTTACCCATCCTGCTCTAATTCTATGGGCATCATCTTCCTCAATCTCTTCCTTGTTATGAATTATTGAACCAAGAAACCGGAAAAGGTCACTTGAGTTATCTCTTGGTCTCCAATCCTAAGTGTACCATGATTTTACTCCTCTTATTATTAAATTTTCACAGCATATATTCTATTTTCTCCTACTTATTTTAAAATTTATAATTCTAAGGTATCTGTGCATAAACTTAATTTTGCATTTATCCTTCATTAGTTTCATTGATTAAAACAGTCATGGAAAACAACAAGCACCATGGACCTCCTCCTGAATATGTTTAGTCAATTCATCTATGATTAGTGCAAATTAACAAGGGTTAAGTGTTGAACCCTGGTGAAGAATCATAGTAACTGTAAAATCTGGTGTTTCTCCTACAAGTGTTCTAAAATTGGTTGTTGCATCCTTGTACATATTCTTAATTAGGTCTATGTATTTATTTGGGATTCCTTTCTTTTCCAAGACCTATCATATTGTCTCTCTAGGGACACTATCATATTTCTTTTTGTGCCCTTTGTTTATACTTCATACCCAATTCCATTCATGTGTGAATTGGAAATATCCATATGAGCTTTCAAGCAGATTTGTAAGAGGATCTATGGGAGATTTTGGTGTGTGTGCTACACACAAACAGTAAGCCATATCAACTATGGAAATGCAAACATGTTTTCATTGCTTTCAGAAACAGAGTCGTTTTTCTTAAATCAAATTGGAAATATTCACTTTATTTTGAGAACACAAATGTCCAATAACACAATTTTGTTTTATTGGTTGATGTGGCATTTTCTAGAAAGAAGAAAAAAACAGTCATGTAAGAGAATAACTCCTAAATTGTTGACCTCCTAATTATGTGACATGTTAGAACAAAATATAATTGATTCCTTTGGCATGTGCAAGTAGGAGATATCCCCTTAAAGTTTATCAGCAGTATTTGTTGATGTCTGATAGAAATTGGTGATTTGGGTGGTCACTACTCTCAGGCTGGGGAAACCGTGGGTATTTTGGATCTCCTTGGTTGGACCTATTGCATTATGGGTGCTTTGCCCCTTCATTCCTTTATGTGCATCATGTCAATGTCCATGCTATTTTATATTAACTGAAGGATAAAGAAAAAAGAAATGGATATTAGTTGGATAACATCTCCGCCAACTATACTGACGCATTATCTTCTTGGATATATGCCTAATTTCATGACCTTTTTCAATTTGTTAGTTATTCAAATGAGAAATCAGAAGCAAGGAATTCCGAGGCTTCCTTAGAAACAAAATCCATTTCTCCATCACCGGGTGCTGAGGTACCGTATTGGATCTTTCTTACTCTTTCCAGGTAAAACATGTTAGAACAGAAAGCTGACATGCTCATTTTTCTGGCTTTTAATTAGCAGGAATAGATAACAAGGGGAACATAGTGGATCGTAAACAGTAGCTGAAAGAGTGATCTTCAAGTCCATTTGGTAGACTCTAGCTCAAATTCAAATTGTCAGTGGTGAGGTGATGCAGCCGGAGGAATTACTATAGTTCATCCACCTATAAGACATGTCATCTGTATGTGATGTAAAGCTATATCCCATTTTTATCCCCATGTATGAAGGGCAATTTTGTCCTAACTTAAGTGATCAAATGTAACAAGGTCATGATAATGGAATATAATGGAGAGAAATTTCTTTCAGAATTATGTTTCTGCTTTGGTAAATATAACCCTTACTTTTCTTTGCTGCATCATTACATGGTCTCTTTTCTTCAGAACGTGATACAACTTTGAAAGTATTTAGTTCTCCAGCTTAAATGTATTTTGACTATTTTCTAAAGTTCTTTTCATCTTTACCCCAGCATCCAATCACTTAACTGCCAATTGGGTGAACCACCGTGCGTCTGCTCCCATGTCCATAGGCCATTCGGTAGTATGTACAGCAAATGAAATTAATTTCCAATAACATATTTTACTAAAATTTGAAATAACATTCAGAAGAAAAGGATCAAATGCAATGGTATATGGTCGTTTGTTGGAAGATACCAGAGCACAAGGAAAGATTGATCACCTCATTACCAATAATCCATGCATGAACACCTTCCACTCCTAAAATGATGAAACCGGCGCTGATCTCTAACAACGATTTCACGATTATATATCTTGGATACCATTTTCATGAAAACATGACAGTCACTGCACATACGAAGGTTCTTAACCACATGAAGAGGAGTTCCATGTAAACTGTTAATAAGACCAAATGCAATGGCCAATTTTTCACTGTGATGATAAATTGCCACTTCCTTCTCTTCATCATCCATGTCGAACAGCACCAGCTTTTTCTGGGGCACATATCCCATTGACTTCAGCTTGTCAGCAATTTCATTTAACATGTTATGGATCTCTTCCATCCTTGGATGTGATCTATCTCCTACAAGGAACTCATGAACTGTGTCCCCCAACTCAATGAAACTGAAACCAGGTTCTTTCCTTACTTTGCCATCGTTCATCATCTTCCTGATCATGACTGCATCGCTGGACCGACCTACTGCATCATATATGCTTGACATCAAGACATACGTGCTACTGTCGTTTGGGTTAATTTCGATTAGTTTGCGAGCTGCAAACTCACCAATCTCTACATGACCATGTATTTTGCAGGCTCCAAGCAGTGATTTCCAGATTACATCATCAGGTTTTATGTCCATATCACTGCATATTACCTTCTTTGCTTCTTCCAGTCGTCCAGATCGGCCAAGAAGATCAACAATGCAACCATAGTGTTGCAGTTTTGGTGTCATTCCGTATACATCCTTCATGGCAGCATAAAAGCCAAGACCTTCATCAATTAGGCCTGAATGGCTGCAAGCGTTAAGGACAGATGCAAGTGTAATGTCATCGAACTCTAAATTTTCTGCTTGCATTTGAGAAAATAGCTTTATGGCATCCTTTCCCCGGCCATTGATAGCCAACCCAGCTATCATGGCATTCCATAACTCAACGGTTTTATCTTCAGCCATAGTGAAAACTTGCTGAGCGAGCTCTATACATCCACATTTTGAATACATGTCTATGAGTGCGGAATTAAGGGTAGCATTCATCCCTATCTTTCTTCTTTTCGCATACGTGTGAATCCATTTTCCAAGACCAATAGCTCCCAAATCTGCGATTGCAGGAAGCACTGTCACAACAGTAACATAATCAGGTTCAACGTTCTCTGACTGCATTGTTCGAAATAAATCTAAGGCATCTTCAAATATGCTCTTTCGGACCAATCCTGCGAACAGGGGATTCCAAGAAGCCACGTTTGCTCGAGATGGGTTACTTTCAAAAACATGTACAGCTTGCTCTAAGCAATCACATTTCGAATACATATCTATGAGAGCTGAAGACAACAGACCATCCACCTCTATCCCTGCTTTGAGAATAAAGGAATGAACACATCTACCCAGTAATGCGCAACCCAAATCTGCAATTGCCGGAAGGATGCTCAGAGAAGTCACTTTGTTGGGCATTAACGCAGTTTGATTTAGTGCATCTATAAAGGTCTCGAGTGCCTTCTCAGAGAAACCATTACGTGTGTAGGAAGTAATCAAGGAATTCCAAGAAACAATATCGCGTTCAGGCATCTCATTAAACAGCCCCACTGCAGCCTCGACATCCCCTTGTTTTCCATATCCAGAAATCATAACATTCCAAGAAACTACATTTCTCATTGGCATGGAGTCAAATAACTCTTTGGCATCATGCATCTTTCCAAATTTTGCGTACCCATCAACCAAGGTGGTCCAAGAAACAACATCCCGATGAGGTGTTTCATCGAACAATTTACGTGCATCTCCTAAATCACCGTTAATAGCATAAACATGTATAAGAGAATTGATAAAATAGATATTAGAAGAACCCAATTTAACAATGTAGCTATGCAGCTGTTTTGCTTCTTGAACTGTATACCGATTTGAACGAGCCTCGACAAAAAACGAAGTGGCTGGGTGTGGTTCCTCGACCACTAACGGTGGTTTACCAGAGGCGCGCCTAAATGGAGGAAGATTATTTACCACTGAGCGAGTATGGAGGTTACCACCTGGACTCGTCGGGCGTATGTTTGAATTTGAAACATGAGAAGGAGCAATGGTCAAATGGCGAATGTTTACGAGGGTATTGAAGATGAGTAACATGAGATGCAGTGGCGGGAAATTACGGAGAGGATATGCAACCACAAAAGCTTTACTAAGAGGAGGACGGACAACTCTGCGACTACGGGACTGCGATCAGTTGCTGGAAATCCATTTTGATTTATTTTGGACCGTCTGATCCCAATCAGAAGTGGGTCCCAACGAATTACAGGAAGAATCCAGGTTCTGGGTTGGCATTACTTGTCTCGTGTCGTGTGTCAAGCAGGTATAGTAAAACCATAAAAACCAGGATGAATGAGGGCCCAGATCTACGATTCTGCCGTTCTGCGTATAAAGGGTTCTGAGAAGGAAAGCCCGAATCTTCGAAAGCGCATTAGATATCTGGGATCTGAGATATAGATTTTAATGGCAAAACTAGAACTGTTAGAGGAGAGTAGGAAGAAGAAGAAGAATCATGGATCTACAAACTTCTTCATTTTTGTTGACTATCTGTTCCTCTTCATTTTCTTCGGGTTCCTGGGTTTCTTCCTCTTTAAGATGGCCGGGTTCTGATCTCACCAGAAAAGAACATGAGATACAGGGAGAGAGTGTGAATTTTCTTTAGCATTTTCTTCTGGATCTGATGGTGGAACAAGGTAATTGATTTTCTTCATCGTTTTTCTGCTTCTGATTGTTATGTACTACAGCGAATTCATGTTTCTGACTAGTTATGCCTGATTCAGTTTACCGATCCTAGAAGTTAAGGCATATATTTGCATTGTCGTAATATGCTTCTTGATATCAGCTTCTTGTTTTGTGATTGGTGTATATAGACTATAGAGCTTCTTGTTATAATAGCTTTTAGAGCCGGATGTTTCATTTTCAAAGGAGCCCTTGATATTTAGATCTGCAACGTTCAGAACTTTTAGTCTTTACGCTGAAAGTGCTGGACCTCCAGATTGCCTTCGCCCAATGCCCACTATGCAGTCAGCTGTCCCTGTTTGTTTCTTTGTGGGTGAGACTTGAGAGTAATAAGCCAAAGACTGGTTATGAACTTCGGGAGGGCTTTCACTCTGCGGCTTTTAGCTTTGCAAGGTGGAGGCGCCCCCTGAAAGCCTATAAGCAATGCTTGGTAAAAGAAATTTTAAAAGCCAGTTTTGACCATCATACAGCTATTTACACTGCTCTCCATACAAGCCTCTCTCAGTGGCTTCTTCAAAGCAACTGATCCAAATAAGCATCTTCAACTCTTAATAAGCATTATTCACCAAGAAGCCCCAATACATGACCTATTTTATTTCTGTAACATTGATGAATGATGTGGTGAATGCAACCACCCAGTAGGGGACCCTCTGAATTAATGGCATTATTAATCCTTCAGTTTACGTCATCCTTGTATGCCACCATGTGTTGGTAGTTTTTTCGAATTAAAGTTAGGCAGTTCAGTTAGCTGTTTAAACTTTTAATTTTTAATACAGGACTTGCTCTGATGAAATTGACTTGTTTTGAACACCTGGGAAGTGGGAGGGTAAGTTGAACCAAAATTTGTTTCGAACATATGGGGTGAATACAGGAGCCCTATTGGGCTCCAAAGTCCAAGCAATTTTTCCATGTAGAAGATTCCTGGCTCCAAAGTCGAAACAATTTAATTTCCACTGCTGGTGCACCCATGTTTCTTTGGGGGTTGCAATGGTTGCAGCAGATGTGAGCTATCAAACTGGTTTCTGATCAGGTGAGGCATGAAGCTTGCCTATATGACTTAGGGTCCTATGCTGTTCTATCCATGTGGAAGATTCATGCAATTAATCCAGTGCATTCATCAGATGGGATCATCTAGATTGGCCATGCATTGAATCCTTCAGTCCATGTCAGGTCTATTTCAACCTGGAATGGAGTTTTGCTTGATTAATAATAACCCTCTATTATTTTAATTTCTAATTTAAAAGTTGCCATAAAAGGCAACTTATCCAAAACACATTTTCCATGGACCTAGGATGATGAGAGGAATTCAAGAACTTCCTTTTGAGATCCAAACTAACTTTCCATGTGGAAGATTCATTAGTTATTTAGTTATGTAGGAAAATCACTAAACAATATAAAAGGCTACCTAATAAGCCTATGGTTAGAAGTATATGAGGCCATGGTTGTCAAGGTGTCACCTAGGTGACTAGGCGCCCATGGCTGGGCACCTTGCTCAAACACCTTGACTTATAGCAACTAGGCACCCACCTTGACAACTAAGCACCTACCTAGGTGACAAAAATGACAAGGAAGGTGCCTTATATAATATTATTTATATTGTTGTATCTTATTAGTATGTGAGTTAATACATTTTATTATATGTTATATATATTATTTATGCTTTGTTTTAATGTTTTACTATTGAAATTTAAAAGATAAAAGGGTTTTGAGGAGAGAAAAAGAAAGAAAAAAAGAATAGAAGTATAAAGAGGTTCTTTTTTTCTATTCTCTCTTCTCTCTAATTAAATAAAACAGAAATTATATCCTTTTTTTTTTTTTACTTTCCATCTTGAATATTTATCATATAGACCCATTTCAGTAAGTTACTTACCCTGGTAATTGTTTCCCAGGAAAGATTTACCCGGGTAAGTGCATTTACCATGTTCTTTTATTTCCCATGTAAATAAGGCAATGACCATTTTATCCATAAAATTCCATTATTACAAGTGGCATTTTTGTCCCTTTCAAGTGTTGGCAACTTTCCTCCAAGGTGGGAAAGTTATTTATCCTCCTAGGAAATGGGTATCACTTACCCGGGTAAGTGATACCCAAGAAAATAAACTTTCCCTGGTTCCCACATAGATCTGAAAAAAGAACATGGGATTTTTGGTCAATGGGAATCAAAATCCCATTGTCCAATTTTCCCTCTCTCAAAATCCAGAAAAAAAACGCCCCCATAAAGTTAAATAACCTTCTTTAGCTGCTTATTGATATGAAATTTCTCTGTTAAGTACTTTTTTTTTTGAAAAGGTACAGTAAAGTATTGTATTGATTATTGAACAGTATAAAGTTCTGTACAAGAGGCTGTACAAAATCCACAATAAAGCCCCCCAAAAAAAATTCACCCTCAAAAAAGAACCTGAACAAAACACATCTTTAAAAACATTAGAAATAGACAACCAACTCCTCAGTTCTATTAAATACTTGTTATAGTAGTATTACTTTTGAAAATAATGAAATTAATATATGTAAAAGATTTTTTTCTCTTAGATGTAATGATTTGTTAGATTTTTAGTGGAAATTTAATGTTCTTAATAAAGAGAATTGCTATTTTTCAATTAATATACATGCTGAACTAATTTAAAAGTTAGTTCTTTATATTATAACATTCTTTCTGCCTAGGCGTCTTCTAAGTGCCTCAGTGTTTCCCAGAATCACCTAAACGGCTTGAAAGGTGCCTCTGGGGCCAAGTTGGTTGACTCTTTGGTGGAATTCAGATGTTGTGCTATTCCAAGAGTCAAAGTTGGAGGTGGTTGATCCTTTGGTGGTTAGAATTGTCTAGGGCCAAGGTCAAGTGCGGTGGGTGAGTAAGCTGGTGCAAGGGAGGGTAGGGGATTCCTGATCATGTGAGATTGCTTGAAGTGCAAGCTGTTGCCATCACACTTGAGTTAGTTTTTAGTGTTTTTGGTACTAGAGTTGGAAGGGGAGTAGTTTCCCAAGTCACAAATGTCTATGTGCCGACGGAAAATGAGCATACGGCAAGGCTTTGGGAAGATTTGGCAAAGGCAAGAGGTTCCTGTGTTTGTCTGTGGGTGATAGGGAGTAACTTTAATGTTGTTAGATTTGTTGAAGAGAGAAGTGGGGGAAGCAGAAGGTTGAGAGCGATGAAATTGTTTGCAGTTCATCAGTCACTTTATGCTAATAGATTTACCTGAATTCAGATTAGCTGAAGTGCTGAACACTTTAGCTGTTCAGCGGGCTGTGGAACCATAGATGAGGTTCCACGCCAATAATAAATTCATGGGCTCCACTGTAAAAGATGCGATTCCCATGTATTTAATCCTGGCATGGAACCTTATCATTGGTTCCACAGCCCTTTGAACAGCTAAAGCTTTCAGCTAAACCTTGCCCGATTTACCTTCAATGAGAGCTCAATTTACCTAGACAAATAATCAGGAAAATCCTATTTTGGTGAAGTTGGATATATTTTTAATTTCCCCAGGGTGGGAGGATCTCTTCCCGGATCTGAAGTCGGTGGCCCTTCCCCGGCCTGTTTCAAACTATCATCCCATCCTTTCAAATTGAAGAATGCCTGGTTTGAATAATACGACTTCCTCTTCTGGGGGGAAGTGGCTAGAGCTGCAACTGGAAGTATCAAGCTCTTTTATAATTGACTACGATGTGTTTCTTCATAAAACCATTAAAATATATTAATTTAATATATGTACACCTCATTGAGGCATTATATTTAGTGTTATAGATGTAATTTTTATGATTTATTAAAGTATTTATTATGTTTCCATGCATATCTATGTGTATCTTAATTTTTCTCCGGTACACATGTATCCGAGGTGTATCCCGATACGTCTCTTAAAATTGCCTTTTCGATACACTTGGCGTTTCTGATGCTTTGAACCTTGGGGTGGGGGTTTGCAGATTAATGACTTTTGTCAATAAGGATCAAAAGATAGATTAAGAATACAGGAAAGGAGCTCCAACCTCTGCTACACTGGGAAGATGTAAGATTGATTTTATTCTACTCTCCAATATGATCTGATCTTTGTATGTCTAGTCGACATTCAGGTCAAGTGTAGACTTGGTGAAAGATACTCTGAATATGTATTAGTAGGAGTTAGTGTTATACGGTATGACATTGATATTTTAAGTTTTAATTTGATGCAAATTAGATTTAAATGATATTAATTTCATATTATCATATTTTTTTATATTGAATGAATCAAGCTGTCAAATAGGAGAGTCAGACCATTCGATCTGTTTCCCAGTGACCAACATGGTTTTGCATATGGTCTGAGTCCTAAATCACTGTTTTTTGGTTTTTGTCAAAGATAGTCCTTAATTTCATTATATATAGCTGATTAACTTCCCTTTCTCTTTGAATTTTTTTTTTTATTACAATTCAATAACTTTGTAAAATTTTATTGAAACCCCTTCTCTGAAAAGACAATTATACATATGATCTTAGGATCAATAATGAGGTTCACTGGTATCAGTCCTAAGAGATCCTCAATGAGGTGAGATCTATTTTGTTTGCGGCCTCCTTGTGATTGTGGCACTGTTCATTGTTAAGGTTGCTGGCACCATCTTGCCCTGTCATTGATCTCCATTGAGATTATTGGAGGAGGGGGGAATGCAGGTCCTGTCATTGATCTCTGCCTGAGGCATTACCTTAGGCATAAGCAATGACCAATTAGAACCAAAATTTGGAAGAGCAAGTCAACTTCCACTAGCTATGTTGTTCTTTACTACTCAACTGGTGGAAGAAATAGAAGGGCAAGTTGGTACAGAGCAATTCGTTGAAGTTGTTGTTCTCTTAAGAGCTTCCACAAGTTGTGCCATATAACAAATTATTAAAAGAACCAACCTTTCTTTCTTCCTCTTCATCACCTTTAGTTTTCTTTTGGAAACAAATCTCTGCCACAGAAGCAGGCAAAAGTCTTGGGAAAAATTTTACCACCACCCCAACAGATTATACAAAAGTGCTTCATAAGGACACATATATAAGTTATAAATTTTGATGTTGCAAGGTATATGTCCATGTAGTCAGGCAAATATCATGTCCAACACTGCCAAGCTTGGCTTGTAAGCTAAAGCAGAAATAATAATTTCCAACCCATAGAATTGATTCATGTAGAATCTAGGGATGAACCTTGAAATCTAGGAAGTCAGCTACTGAACTTGTTCTTCATTGCTTACAAACAGATCTAAAAGTGGCATTTGTACTTAAATTTCCAGTTTTGAAAACAAATACAGGTCAAGTTTAAAGAAACATATTTGAAACACATTTTTGCCAATAAAGGGAAGGAGTTTAGGAAGACCCACTAAGCACATTTTTTTTTACTGAAATTTATTTTCAGTTTAGGAACCCTAACCCAAGAATGTAACAAACTTCATTGTTTACTCCAGCAATGCTGATGTACTAGGACTAGATGAGACTAATAAATCCAAGGAGACTTGCAATCATAAAGCATGAAAGATACTGATTCTGAATCATGATGCAACCAAAATGTATGAAGGCCATTACCCAATGTTTGACCCAGCCATTGCTGGTCTTGGAAGGGGTGGACCGGATACAGACCTAACAATTGTGAAGTGACTGAACTTCACTACTTAATCAAAATAGACTGCTAATAAGACAGTTGGGATGATAGGCTGACTTCATAAAGAATCCTTGGCTCCTTATTGTGAACATGTGATACGTTTTTTGTTCACCAACCCACAAACAAATTATCCACTTCTTCTTGAGAAATGGAATTAAAAACCACAAGAACATATGAAAAGCATGCAGACTATTAGAAACAAATCTACAAGCAATTGACTTAGTACAATTTCTATAATTATTTAGTAATTGTTTTCAGCTCTGACCTATACCTATATAGTTGGTAGGAGACTTGGAGATTTGCAACTTTAACTTGGTCAGCATTTTTCATGGGGAGATTGCAGATGAAGCAAAAAACAGTAATATAAAAAACCTCTTAACACCTAAACAAAGTGCAGATGATGGTGTGCCACCACTCAGACTTCTAATTGATCCAAGATTCAATCATGTAGAAGTGTCAGGTCTGGAGAAGTGCATCTTCATCCATGTTCCCTCAGATTCCTAATCTAATGGTATTTCATCCTTTTCATTCTCTAGACATACATAGAGCATATCTGCCCTTGGGTGTGATTTATCATCAACAAACAAAGGGTGGATTGTCTTATCAATCTCAATCCAGTTGCATCCTAGGCTTTTCTTCAATCCTAACTCTTTCATCTTTAACCTTACCTTGTGTACCTCATTCCTTTTTCCAATAAATGCATCATACATGTTGGAAAGAGTGACATAGATTGATGGATCATTAGGATCCTCCTTAATGAGCAATCTTGCAATTTTCTCCCCCAATTCTAGATCACCATGCATGTTGTATGCAGAAAAAAATGTGCTTAATAAATCAACATTTGTTTGTATACTTGGTGTGTTTTGGATGATGCTATAAGCTTCACACAGTCTACCAGCACGTCCAAGAAGATCAATTAAGTATAAGTAGTGTTCCAATGTAGGTTTAATCCCATGCTAGCTGTCATTTGATTGAAAAAATAACACCCTTCATCAATCAGCCCTGCATGACTACAAGCAGACACTATTGCAAGGAAAGTTACTTTGTCTGGTTTTGCATTGGAATCCTGCATTCTACTATAAAGCTCCAATGCCTTGAAGGCTTGCCCATGAGACCCATAAGCTGTATTCATGGAGGTCCATGAGACAAAGTTTCTCACTGGTAGCCTATCAAAGACTTGGCGTGTTTCTTCTGCAGTGCCACATTTTGTATACATGTCTAAGAGAGCACCCATAACATTCTCATCAGATTCAGAATCATTCTCCTTGACATATTTGTGGATCTCCTTTCCCTGTTCTAGAGCTGCTAGTTGTGAATATGCCGGTAAGATACTAGTGAATGTAACAGAATATGGTTTCACACCAGCATCTCTTATGTCATAGAAGATGCGAATGGCCTCAAAGACATGTTTAACAGAATCTGGTTTCACACCAGCATCTCTTACATATCCTGAGATCATCACATTCCAAGAGACCACATGTGTCTTTGGCATCTCCTTGAAGACATGTTTAGCTGAAATAACACTTCCACATTTGAAGTAAAGATCAACAAGTGAGATCTAAATGAATATATCAGCTTTTATCTCATTTCTTGTTATATAACCATGAATAAGGGCTCGTTTGGCATGTCTTTTTTGGAAGATCTTCCGGTATCTCTGACAGTCAAAAGACGCATTGAGCTTTTGCATGAAAATCTGAGCAGCCCGAAGCACGTTTGGCAGATGTACGTCTTTCCGTGCATCTTTCCGTGTCTTTCCACACGAGAATAAAACCTGGAAGACGCAAAAAGCTTCATTTGGAGCTTTCCGAAATCAGCCCAAAAGGGGCTTTTCGTGTCTTTTCGGCACTCCAGCTCTTGGCGTTTAGGTCTTCTGCGAGCCAAATGGAAATAGACCGAAAATCAGTCCGACTTGTAAACAGCCGAAAGACTGCACGGAAAGACATGCCAAACGGGCCTTAAATTTCCTCTTGTGGAGCTTAGCTGATTTGGAACAAGCTATCAGGATGCTAGTTAAAGTAGTTGAAGTAGGTTTCACTCCTTATTCATCCTCCAGAAAAGCTCCAGGCATGAGTGATTATTACCAGTTAGACTGTATGCAGCAATCATCAAGTTCCAAGAGATCACACTCTTCGTTGGAACATGGTTGGGGATGAGATTCATAAGAAACAGGACTACTTGGTTCTGGATCTGGACTTATCTTCTGGATTTGGAACGTAGGTCCTTGTGGTCGACTTGGGGAATGGAGGGATTCTGATCGAATATACAGTGGTGGGCATGCAGATGCACAGTTAGCATCCATTAATTCTTGACCTGTTGATTTTGATTCAGTACTGAATATATTATGAACTGGGGAATAGGTGTGAGTCCCTCCTCTAGAAGATTCTCTGTTTTACAGTAACAATACCGGTTCATGGTATTTAGATAAGAGGCAAATAGTTACCCGCTACATCAAATTTGAAAAATGGAATCTGTGAATTCGTTAGGGGACTTCTGCAATAGATGTTTTCTGAATCAGAAAAGGTATGGAAGCATAAAAAATAACTACATATAATGCCAGAATTTTAGTTCTTTTGTGGTACAATTCACAGGAATTAAGATTTCAATAACAAACATAATTTTACTTCTTTCTAAAGTCAAACACCGTGGTGAACAATAACATTCATCCATTTTTGAAATATGGATCTTCTCAAGAAGGATTCCCACTGAATTTAATATCAAAGAATAACTAAGCTGAAAATTTACTTAATAAACTAAGAGATGTATCAATTACACTGACACTGTACAGTCTCCTAATAGACACTATTTGCTTATGTTACTATGTTCTCTCAAAACTATTCTTTCTCGTATTTTTTTTTTCTTTTTGCTTTCATCGATAACATTTCATGGCAACAAGGATAGACGGCAAATTTGTGTATAACAAACAATGTAGACAAACAATGCATAAGATAGAATCAGTTTGCTAACTTACAGAAGTATAATGCGACATTTGTGTATGACAAATATTTTGGTGCTGACAAATATTTCCTAGAGTAGCAAAGCATCAATATCCAGTGGCTGCACTCTTGAATATTCTTCTAGTTATTAACTTGTTATTGCTTTTCTTCTTCTAGTCATTAATTAGTTAATGGTTATTTCTGAAACTTTTTTAAATATTTTTCTTCTGTATGATCTTTTATCAACATTGTTTTGATGAGGTCTTAATTTATAGGTCCATTTCTTCGTTTAGGACATAACCAACACTTCAGCATTTTCAAGGTCATAATCAGCATTGTTTGTGTTGAACTATTTGTTAGAAAGAAGTATTCATGTTAAGTTAATTGCATATATTAAAATATTACTTGTCATGTAGTGATCTATGTGAGTCCTACATTGATTATTTTGTATAGGTGAGTCCATGGGTGGAGCCCATAGATGATAACTGCATATGTCAATGTGTAAATAGGGATTACATTGTTTTCTTGTATAAGGAAATGCATGAGTGAGCCCCATTTTAATATTTTGTGTAGGTAAATGTGTAAGTGGAACCCACAAGTAATATTTGCATGTTTGAATGTGTTATTGGGTCCTGCACATAACACTTAACATGCATGTAAGAGGGACTAACAAGTAGGATTGCCAAACAGCCTTTCATACTTTCTAGCTTTTGAAAATATCTTAAAAAAATTGCAACCAAATGGTATTTGGTCTTTGAAAATCTAACTATGAAAGATCATCAGTCTTTTGAGGTCTTGAGCTTTTGGAAGATCTTCCTAAAAAGACTTGCCAAATGCCTCCTTATTTTTTGTCTCTGTTTCCAATCATTGTGAAGGTGGCCCAAAGACTAGAAAATATGTAGGGGATTTTCTTTGGAGGTATTGATAAAAATAAAAAAAAGGATTTTCTTTGGATGGGGTGGGAGGAGGAAAAAAAGGTTCACTTGGTAAGCTGGGATCAGGTCTTCTTTCCTCTGGAGAAAGGGGGGTCTGGGGATTAGGAGGTTAAAGGTGTGCGATCAGGCGTTTTTTACTGGCTAAATGGCTCTGGATTCTTCCCACAGCTTTCAGCTAGTCGTGGGCCAAGATGATTTAGTGGCTGATTACTATGAATGTTTGGGAAATGCCGTTGGATATGGTCTCTAGATGGGCTCTTTCTTTTATTCTTGGGTAAAGAGGTGGACACTAGGAGGACAGTCGGTGCTAGATATGGTCTCTAGATGGGCTTTTCTCTTTTTTTTTTTTTTTTCTGTCAAATCCTTTGCTCTCAAGTTGTCTGATTGTAGTTTTTGCCCAGTCCCTGCCTCTGAGATCTGGAACCCTACCTTGCCTTCCAAGATCAGTGCCTTGGTGTGGGCTGCGGCTCTGGACAGGTGTCTTTCTAAGGCAAACCTGACAAGAAGGGGATAGCAGATTCACGATTAGAGGTGTACTCTTTGTGGACATGTGTCTAAGGGTGCTAGTCATCTATTCATACACTGTCCTTTTTGTCTCTCATATCTGGTGACAGTGACGCTACCTTTCTGCAATGCGAGTGGCTTGGGTTATGCCTGGGACTGTTTTGGACCTCTTGTGAGGTTGCAATATTCAAGGCCTCTCCAAGCTAGCGAGATGTGTCTGGGATTCTGTTCCGGCTGCAGTGATAAGTACTGTTTGGGCTGAAAGAAATAGAAGGATTTTCCACCAAACCTCTAA